>NC_033633.1:7319307-7385287 GCF_001540865.1 Ananas comosus | reverse complement strand
CACGTGCACAAAGGTGCTGCGACACTCGCAACCAGCGAAGAACGCGCGAAGCGACGAAAACGAGCGAAATCGTCGAATCCTTTGTAGAGAGAGAAAAACCCTAGAGAGAGAAAGAGAGAGAGATGGTAGAACACTTCTCTGCACTCCAGCAACATCCACAAAGCTCCTGGGGTCGAGCTGGGTCCATAAGATAGGGATAAGCATGTGAAATTACCAAAATACCCAAGCTGCCACGAATTGCCACTGTGTACCGGTACACCATTGCGGCTGTACCGGTACAGCAAGCAGAAAAGGCTGATTTTCGCCAGTTCAATGCACTTTCTTATTTTTAGCATTCCAATCATCCTCTAACTTATCCAAAAACTTGTTCTAACCTTTTAAAACATGTAGGAGTGATCCACACACCATTCCACATACTCGAACTCCGCAAATTGCAAAAGTTCAGTGTATTACAAGTGTAGATGTCCGCAGGCGGTCTCGGGGTAGTTGAATAGCTAGCCACCTCCCCTATGAGACTTACACACGTGAGACTGTGAGCGAGCCTTGAGTTCGCCGGGAGATTGGGTAACCAGACGAGATACATTATCGTTGTGCATACCAGTTGGTTACTTAGCCTTACTATGAGTTCCATGCATGCATTACATTGGATTGAGGCATTGATAGATCTTAGTTCATAGCTGCTTATTATTGCTAGTGCTTTCAATTCCATATACCTATCTATCTGCATATCTATCTGTGCCTGCTTAGACCTAGTGGGGAGATCGGCGGAGTCGGCGGCCGAACCCACTGGGAACTATTTGTAGTTCTCACTCCACCATGTTGCAGGTTCGAGCTCGAGCGCCCCCGGTGAGGATCGCGGCAAGGGCGTTGCGCCCTAGGGGTGTTAGTAGAGGTTTGCTTTCCTATTTGCACTAGAGTTGCCCTGTACCTATTTTGAGAGTAGATTGATGTATAGGGTGAGGTTTTGAGAGGATTGTATATATATTGTACAGGTTTGGAAGAATGCAGGTTGTATTTAAATGTATTAAGTTGAATGGATGTAATAGAATAGTTAAGTATCTCTCTTTCTTTCACTTGTATGCTATTACTCGTGATGCTTGCTCTCGTATTGTATAGCACTTATCATGCTTTCGTTGTTGTTGTATGATTGTGTATGTATTCAAGTTGTTGTCCTGGAAACTTGTTGTACACAATCTCGTCATTGAGCCTTGGGCGGACAGGGGAGGTGCTGTCCGTTCGGCGGTCCGTTCGCCGCGCCCGAACCGGCCAAATTGGTATCGGCTTCGGGGCGGGGGCGTGACACTAACGATCGAAAGTGCTCAAAATCTATGGCTGAAAATAAAAATCTCACAAAAAGTAGTGATATAGCATTAAAATTTTTGATCAAATATATTGATCTTGCTGTATATCGTATAAAGAATTTTCTATCAAAATTTCATCTTATTTGAATACTTCTACACCGTTAAATTTGCAAACGGCATACATCAACAATTAAAAATTGTTGATATTGAACCATTTCGATCGCTAGGAAATTGATACCGAAAAATCACAAAAATTAGTTTCCAGATAGTTCAAATACGCTGGATCAATTCTAACGGAGGCGATCGTCGATTCAGAAGCTCTATCATCGAAAACAGTTTAGGAGCACGGAGGCCTCTGTGCTGCTAATAGCACACAAGACCTACTCTATATAGAGTCGGTCTTGTGTGCTATTAGGAGCACGGAGGCGTCCGTGCCCCTAAGCCGTTTTCGATGATAGACTTTCTTAATCGACGATCGGCTCCGTTAGGCGTGATCTAGCATATTTGAAGTATCTAGAAAATAAATTTTGTGACTTTTCGATATCATTTGCCTAACAATCCAAAGTGCTCAAAATCAACGACTGAAAATAAAAATCTAACAAAAAGTAGTTATATAGCATTAAATATTTTTGATCAAACATATTGATCTTGCTGTATATAGTATAAAGAATTTTCTATCAAAATTTCATCTTATTTGAATACTTCTACACCGTTAAATTTGCAAACGGCATACATCAACCATTAAAAATTGTTGGTTTTGAATCCTTTCGATCGGTAGGAAAATGATACAAAAAAATCACAGAAATTAGGTTCTAGATAGTTCAAATATGCTAGATCAATTCTAACGGAGCCGATCGTCGATTCGGAAGCTCTATCATTGAGAACGACTTAGGAGCACGGAGGCCTTCGTGCTTCTAATAGCACACAAGACCTACTCTATATAGAGTCGGTCTTGTGTGCTATTAGGAGCACGGAGGCGTCCGTGCCCTTAACCCGTTTTCGATGATGGAGCTTCTGAATCGACGATTGGCTCCGTTAGACGTGATCTAGCATATTTGAAATATCTAGAAAATAAATTTTTTGACTTTTCGATATCATTTCCCTAATGATCGAAAGTGCTCAAAATCAACGACTGAAAATAAAAATCTCACAAAAAGTAGTGATATAGCATTAAAATTTTTGATCAAACATATTGATCTTGCTGTATATAGTATAAAGAATTTTCTATCAAAATTTCATCTAATTTGAATACTTCTACACCGTTAAATTTGCAAACGGCATACATCAACCATTAAAAATTGTTGATTTTGAATCCTTTCGATCGCTAGGAAAATGATACCGAAAAATAACAAAAATTAGTTTCTAGATAGTTCAAATACGCTAGATCAATTCTAACGGAGCCGATCGTCGATTCGGAAGCACCATCATCGAAAACGACTTAGAAGCACGGAGGCTTCCGTGCTCCTTATAGCACACAAGACCTACTCTATATAGAGTCGGTCTTGTGTGCAATACTATTAGGAGCACGGAGGCGTCCGTGCTCCTATGCCGTTTTCGATGATGGAGCTTCTGAATCGACGATCGGCTCCGTTAGGCATGATCTAGCATATTTGAAGTATCTAGAAAATAAATTTTGTGACTTTTCGATATTATTTACCGAACGATCAAAAGTACTCAAAATCTACGTGTAACAAACCAGATTTTGGTATAAAAATAAAAATAAATAAAAATAGTAAGAGAAACTATTTTTATTGGATTTAGAGAAGTAAAACATAAGTCGGAATTGACTTGTGCTGAAATCGGAATGAAAATAGAAGATTTAGAATTTTCTGTTAGAAACGGGACAGATAAATTAGTTGAAAATGCACGGTGTCAGAAAATTATGAAAACTGGAGGATAAGCCAGAATTAAAATTTCATGTCATTCTGACACCCGGAAGGTCGAAAATAAAATTCGATAACTATCTGATAAAGATTACAGTTTGGTACAATTTGCAGTGACTAAACGGGGTCGAAACTGAAAAATTAAGATATATTCTTTCTCAGTACGTTAAACCGAGCCTGCCTGTCAAATTTGAGCTCAAACGGACATTTAGAAGGGCTCCAACTGTTCCAAACTGCTAAACTGCAAGTTGTAATAGGTGTGAGAGGGGGTTTTGTGCAATTGTTACAGCCCCTACTATGTGGCTGGCTGAACCGCACACACACACACGCACACATTTCTTCTCCCCCTCCCTCACACTTGCAACCAAAGAAGAAAAACCCTCTCTTTCTCTCTTTTGAAGGTGGAATCAATAGAAGGATTTGGTGGAGAAGCAAGCTTGGAAGTTGATCTTCATCTCCTTCATCTTCTACCTTGTATTGGAGCAAGTTTTTTGAGGTAAGCTCAAGGAGCTTTCATGGTAGATTCTTATAGATGGATTTTTAATCTCTAAGAATGGTTTTAGATGAATCCTAGGATGCTAATTAGATGGTTAATGCATGATTCATGAAGTTAAATGATGAATTTTGCAATAGTAGCATCTAGGGCTCCAAAAATAGGGTTTTGCTATATAGTGGGGTTTGATCTAATTTGACCATTCGTAAACCTAATTGCTAGGTAAACGAACGCGTTGGCGAAGTCGGTTCGGCGATTCGTCGAGCCGTTGTAAAGATATTAAAGAAACGGACGTTTAGGCTTTGTTCCCGCCTGGAAGGCCGAGGCAACATCGTAAAATCATGAAAACGGATTTGGAGCACCGTGGCACATAACCGAAGACCTATAATTTTAGGTGCCGCGATTCGACGCACTGTTGGTGAGTATTAGCAAAATCGGGCCGAACCGGGTTACGAGTGCCGCGGGAGGCCGATTGCAAGTGTCGACAAGCAATCGGAAAGCGATTTGAGGTGGGTTGTGTTTACCGAAGCGACTAGATCGCCTGTATGTCTAACATAAATGTTCATCATTGATGCATGTAGTGGTAGTTATTGATATAGCATAAGTATGCATGAGATGAAGGCTAAATGAGCTACCAAACGATGCATGATGACTTAGTGTAAATAGTGCTAGATGAATACATTGATTAATGCTAAAGTATACATGATAAGCATGCATGTGAATAATGCTAAGTAATGGTATGATAAGCATGATATAGAAATAATAAATGCACGCATGTGGTTAATACTAAGAATATAGATGATGACATGATAAAAATGCTAAGCCCATGTATGATAAGCATGTTTTAGTGATGCTAAAATAAGAATGCTAAGTAAAGGACATATCATGTGATGCTAGTGGTATATGTTCATGATGACATATTGCATGTGATAAATAACATTTGCATGTTAACATAAAGTAGAGAACATGCTAGTTGTGATGCATAATGATAAGTTGTAAAGAATGCTAGTTTGAATAAGCATGTTATATAAATGCTAGATGATGCAAGCTAACATATAGAGGTTTATGTTAATGGAAATGTGCATATGGACAATCTATATACATTAGATCGAGTGGCATTAAACCTAGAGTCATGGACATAGGTTGAACGTGGATGATATGAACCTAGTGTGAATAAATATAGGTTGGACATGAACCTAGTGTCAAAGAACATAGGTTGGACATAAAGTGGCATTAAACCTAGTATTGTGAACCTAGGATGAATACGAGTGGCATTAACCTACTGTCGTGAACATAGGTTAAATACATGTGGCAATGGACCTAGTGTTAAAGAACATAGGTTAAGAAGTAAACCTAGAGTTAAGTAAACCTAGGTTATGTGATAAAGGCATTGAACGTAGAGTCAAGTAAACCTAGGTTATGGCATTAGTGGTATTAAACCTAGAGTCGAGTGGACCAAGGATGTAAATGACATTGGACCTAGTGTTAATGAACCTAAGTTATGAATATAGTGATATTGAACCTAGAGTCAAATGAATCTAGGTAGTAAAGAACAATGAACCTAGGGTTATAGAACCTAGGCAATGAACATAGTGACATTAGACCTAATGTTATTAAACTTAGGTTGGGAAATGGCTTGGATCTAGAAAGGTTGTCGGTATAGAGTATAAGACTAACCCTTGAAATGTTGAAAGTGGATTCCGGAATCCCAAGTCTTGTGGCCTTAGTGAACGTGGTATGCTCATGGTTGTGAATTGGATCATACTCACCTAAGTCCGATACTTGAGGGCAGTCGCTCCCCCTCGAGCGATGAGCTCCGCAGTGATCATCACTGGGTTGTAGCGGGTATCTCCCCAGAGGCTGAGTCTGTTGGGTCGTAGCGGGTATCTCCCCGATTGATGAGCTCCGGAGTTGTCATCACTGGGTCGTAGCGGGTATCTCACCAAAGGACGGTCCCATCAGGTTGTAGCGGGTATCTCCCCGATTATTGGGATCTGGTTGGTGAGTTTTAAGGCGAAACCTACGGGTTAGCTGAGTGGATTGGGTATTGATTATGGCAAATGCCATGCACCATGAGCAATACATAGGTTGGTTCTCCTCACCCATTGGGCGATGTGGTTTGAGGATTTAAGGTTGAGGTGTATGTGAGACGTCCTTCACCTTGTGCCTGACAGAGCGCGGCATATCCGCGGGTGATTGACTCTAGACCGAGTCGAGTGGCATAGTTGGCTAAGGTAAAGTAACCTTAGGAAAGATTGGTTAGTGCTAAAGAATAGCGAATAGTAAAGAAAGGCAACGAAGAAAGAACGGTTAATGCTAAGGAAAGCAAATGATAAAGAACGGCTAAAAATTAAAGAAAGGCAAGTGAAAGAAAGTAGAATTAGTTAACCTACTTGCATAAGTTGTATGATTTACATATTGCATGTCTTGAGGCATAAACATGTATTTAATGTTTGCATTAAATATTTGTGGATATTTGTTGGACTAACATGTTTGCAGTGCCTCCTTGGACATATTGGTCGAGCTTTTTCCTTGGGTGGCCGTACCCACTGGGAACCATGGAGTTGGTTCTCACCCCACATTGTTTTGGGGTGCTACAGGTTCACACGTGAGCGACGCGGCGACGCGAGACGAGGGCGTAGATCCATAGTAAGCGCCCTACCACCTTGACCAGAGATAGCAGTACCCTGAGTCGGCCTTACTCAAGGATGTAAGAAAATGAAAAGAATCAAGTTGTAATAATATTGTTAAAGCCAGATTGTATTTGGAAGCAAAAAGAATGCAAGATGTAATATGTAAATATATGTGAGTTGAATGATTGTAATAGCTTAGTTTTATTTATGTTTATGATACTCCCTTATGTAATCTTTGATTGAATATTGTTCCTGGTTGGAACCTCCTGTATTGCTTTGTATTGATTGCGACGTCTTGAATGTATAGGGGAGACTCTGTCCGCGATACAGGAGAAACTCTATCAATTCGGCGGTCTATCGGCGTGCCCGAATCCGACCAAAGAGGCGGGCTCGGGGCGTAACACTACGACTGAAAATAAAAATCTCACAAAAAATAGTGATATAGCATTAAAATTTTTGATCAAACATATTGATCATGCTGTATATAGTATAAAGAAATTTCAATTAAAATTTCATCTGATTTGAATACTTCTACACCGTTAAATTTGCAAACGGCATACATCAACCATTAAAAATTGTTGATTTTGAACCTTTTCGATCGTTAGGAAAATAATACAGAAAAATCACAAAAAATAGTTTCAGGAAAGTTCAAATATGCTAGATCAATTCTAACGGAGCCGATCGTCGAATCGGAAAGTCTATCATCGAGAACAACTATGGAGCACGGAGACCTCCGTGCTCCTAATAGCACACAAGACCTACTCTATATAGAGTCGGTCTTGTGTGCTATTAGGAGCATGGAGGCGTCCATACCCCTAAGCCATTTTCGATGATGGAGCTTCTGAATCGATGATCGGCTCCGTTAGGCGCGGTCTAGCATATTTGAAGTATCTAGAAAATAAATTTTGTGACTTTTCGATATCATTTACCTAACAATCGAAAGTGCTCAAAATCAACGACTGAAAATAAAAATCTCACAAAAAGTAGTTATATAGCATTTAAATTTTTGATCAAACATATTGATCTTGCTGTATATAGTATAAAGAATTTTCTATCAAAATTTCATCTTATTTGAATACATCTACAACGTTAAATTTGCAAACGGCATACATCAACCATTAAAAATTGTTGATTTTGAATCCATTCGATCGCTAGGAAAATGATACCAAAAAATAACAAAAATTAGTTTCTAGATAGTTCAAATACGCTCGATCAATTCTAACGGAGCCGATCGTCGATTCGGAAGCACCATCATCGAAAACGACTTACAAGCACGGAGGCTTCCGTGCACCTAATAGCACACAAGACCTACTCTATGTAGAGTCGGTCTTGTGTGCTATTAGGAGCATGGAGGCGTTCGTGCTCCTATGCCGTTTTCGATTATGGAGCTTCTGAATCGACGATCGGCTCCGTTAGGGATGATCTAGCATATTTGAAGTATCTAGAAAATAAATTATGTGACTTTTCGATATTATTTACCGAACAATCGAAAGTGCTCAAAATCTACGGCTGAAAATAAAAATGTCACAAAAAGTAGGGATATAGCATTAAAATTTTTGATCAAACATATTGATCTTGCTGTATATAGTATAAAGAATTTTCTATCAAAATTTTATCTGATTTGAATACTTCTACACCGTTAAATTTGCAAACGGCATGCATAAATCATTAAAAATTGTTGATTTTGAACCCTTTCGATCGCTAGGGAAATGATACCGAAAAATCACAAAAATTAGTTTTTGGAAAGTTCAAATACGCTAGATCAATTCTAACGGAGCCGATCGTCGAATCGGAAGCTGTATCATCGAGAACAACTTTTAAGCACGGTGGCCTCCATGCTCCTAATAGCACACAAGACCTACTCTATATACAGTTGGTCTTGTGTGCTATTAGGAGCACGGACGCGTCCATACCCCTAAGCCGTTTTCGATGATGGAGCTTCTGAATCGACGATCGGCTCCGTTAGGCGTGATCTAGCATATTTGAAGTATCTAGAAAATAAATTTTGTGACTTTTTGATATCATTTACCTAACAATCGAAAGTGCTCAAAATCAACAACTGAAAATAAAAATCTCACAAAAAGTTGTTATATAGCAGTAAAATTTTTGATCGAACATATTGAGCTTGCTGTATATAGTATAAAGAATTTTCTATCAAAATTTCATCTTTTTTGATTACTTCTACACCGTTAAATTTGCAAACGGCACACATCAACCATTAAAAATTATTGATTTTGAATCCTTTCGAACGCTAGGAAAATGATACCAAAAAATAACAAAAATTAGTTTCTAGATAGTTCAAATACGCTAGAGGAATTCTAACGGAGCTGATCGTCGATTCGGAAACTCCATCATCGAAAACGACTTAGAAGCACGGAGGCTTCCGTGCTCCTAATTGCACACAATACCTACTCTATATAGAGTCAGTCTTTTGTGCTATTAGGAGCACGGAGGCGTCGGTGCTCCTATGCCGTTTTTGATGATGGAGCTTCTGAATCGACGATCGGCTCCGTTAGGCTTGATCTAGCATATTTGAAGTATCTAGAAAATAAATTTTGTAACTTTTCGATATCACTTACCTAACGATCGAAAGTGCTCAAAATCTACGGCTGAAAATAAAAATGCCACAAAAAGTAGTGATATAGCATTAAAATTTATCATCAAATATATTGAACTTGCTGTATATCGTACAAAGAATTTTCTATCAAAATTTCATCTTATTTGAATACTTCTACACCGTTAAATTTGCAAACGGCATACATCAACAATTAAAAATTGTCAATTTTGAACCCTTTTGATCGCTAGGAAAATGATACCGAAAAATCACAAAAATTAGTTTCCAGATAGTTCAAATACGCTAGATCAATTCTAACGGAGCCGATCATCGATTCGGAAGCTCCATCATCGAAAACGGCTTAGGAGCACGGAGGCCTCCGTGCTGCTAATATCACACAAGACCTACTCGATATAGAGTCGGTCTTGTGTGCTATTAGGAGCACGGAGGCGTCCGTGCTGCTAAGCTGTTTTCGATGATGGAGCTTCTGAATCGACGATCGGCTCCGTTAGGCTTGATCTAGCATATTTGAATTATCTAGAAAAAAAATTTTGTGACTTTTCGATATCATTTACCTAACGATCGAAAGTGCTCAAAATCAACGGCTGAAAACAAAAATCTCACAAAAAGTAGTGATATAGCATTAAAATTTTTTATCAAACATATTCATCTAGCGGTATATAGTATAAAGAATTTTCTATCAAAATTTCATCTGATTTGAATACTTCTACACCGTTAAATTTGCAAACGGCATACATCAACCATTAAAAATTATTGATTTTGAACCCTTTCGATCGCTAGGAAAATGATATCGAAAAATCACAAAAATTAGTTTCTAGATAGTTCAAATACGCTAGATCAATTCTAACGGAGCCGATCGTCGATTCGAAAGCTCTGTAAAAAAAAACGCCTTAGGAGCACGGAGGCCTCCGTGCTCCTAATAGCACTCGCTCGAACCTCGCAATTTTCGATATCATTTACCGATCGATCGAAGGTGCTCAAAATCAACGGTTGAAAATAAAAATCTCACAAAAAGTAGTGATATAGCATTAAAATTTTTCATCAAACATATTGATCTTGCTGTATGTAGTATAAAGATTTTTCTATCAAAATTTCATCTTATTTGAATCTTTCTACACCGTTAATTTTGCAACCGGCATACATCAACCATTAAAAATTGTAGAATTTGAATCCCTTCGATCTCTATGAAAATGATACCGAAAAATAGCAAAAATTAGTTTCTAGATCGTTCAAATACTCTAGATCAATTCTTACGGAGCCGATCGCCGATTCAGAAGCTCCATCATCGAAAATGACTTAGGCGCACGGAGGCGTCCATGCTCCTAATAGCACACAAGACCTACTCTATATAGAGTCAGTCTTGTGTGCTTTTATGAGCACAGAGGCGTCCGTGCTCCTATGCAGTTTTTGATGATGGAACTTCTGAATCGACGATCGGCTTCGTTATGGCACGATCAAGAATATTTGAAGTATCTAGAAAATAAATTATGTGACTTTTCGATATTATTTACCGAATGATCGAAAGTGCTCAAAATCTACGGCTGAAAATAAAAATCTCACAAAAAGTAGTGATATAGCATTAAAATTTTTGATCGAACATATTAATCTTGCTGTATATAGTATAAGGAATTTTCTTTCAAAATTTCATCTTATTTGAATACTTCTACACGGTTAAATTTGTAAACGGCTTACATCAACCATTAAAAATTGTTGATTTTGAATCCTTTCGAACGCTAGGAAAATGATACCGAAAAATAACAAAAATTAGTTTCTAGATAGGTCAAATACGCTAGATGAATTCTAACGGAGCTGATCGTCGATTCGGAAGCTCCATCATAGAAAACAACTTAGAAGCACGGAGGCTTCCGTGCTCCTAATTGCACACAAGACCTACACTATATAGAGTCAGTCTTGTGTGCTATTAGGAGCACGGAGGCGTCCGTGCTCCTATACCGGTTTCGATGATGGAGCTTCTAAATCGACGATCGGCTCCGTTAGGCTTGATCTAGCATATTTGAAGTATCTAGAAAATAAATTTTGTAACTTTTCGATATCACTTACCTAACGATCGAAAGTGCTCAAAATCTACGGCTGAAAATAAAAATGCCACAAAAAGTAGTGATATAGCATTAAAATTTATCATCAAATATATTGAACTTGCTGTATATCGTACAAAGAATTTTCTATCAAAATTTCATCTTATTTGAATACTTCTACACCGTTAAATTTGCAAACGGCATACATCAACAATTAAAAATTGTCAATTTTGAACCCTTTTGATCGCTAGGAAAATGATACCGAAAAATCACAAAAATTAGTTTCCAGATAGTTCAAATACGCTAGATCAATTCTAACGGAGCCGATCATCGATTCGGAAGCTCCATCATCGAAAACGGCTTAGGAGCACGGAGGCCTCCGTGCTGCTAATATCACACAAGACCTACTCGATATAGAGTCGGTCTTGTGTGCTATTAGGAGCACGGAGGCGTCCGTGCTGCTAAGCTGTTTTCGATGATGGAGCTTCTGAATCGACGATCGGCTCCGTTAGGCTTGATCTAGCATATTTGAATTATCTAGAAAAAAAATTTTGTGACTTTTCGATATCATTTACCTAACGATCGAAAGTGCTCAAAATCAACGGCTGAAAACAAAAATCTCACAAAAAGTAGTGATATAGCATTAAAATTTTTTATCAAACATATTCATCTAGCGGTATATAGTATAAAGAATTTTCTATCAAAATTTCATCTGATTTGAATACTTCTACACCGCTAAATTTGCAAACGGCATACATCAACCATTAAAAATTGTTGATTTTGAACCATTTTGATCGCTAGGAAAATGATATCGAAAAATCAAAAAAATTAGTTTCTAGATAGTTCAAATACGCTAGATCAATTCTAACGGAGCCGATCGTCGATTCGGAAGCTCCATCATCGAAAACGGCTTAGGAGCACGGAGGCCTCCGTGCTGCTAATAGCACACAAGACCTACTCTATATAGAGTCGGTCTTGTATGCTATTAGGAGCACGGAGGCGTCCGTGCTCCTAAGCCGTTTTCGATGATGGAGCTTCTGAATCGACGATCGGCTCCGTTACGCTTGATCTAGCATATTTGAATTATCTAGAAAAAATTTTTTGTGACTTTTCGATATCATTTACCTAACGATCGAAACGCTCAAAATCAACGGCTGAAAACAAAAATCTCACAAAAAGTAGTGATATAACAATAAAATTTTTGATCAAACATATTGATCTAGCGGTATATAGTATAAAGAATTTTCTATCAAAATTTCATCTAATTTGAATACTTCTACACCGTTAAATTTGCAAACGGCATACATCAACCATTAAAAATTGTTGATTTTGAACCATTTTGATCGCTAGGAAAATGATATCGAAAAATCAAAAAAATTAGTTTCTAGATAGTTCAAATATGCTAGATCAATTCTAACGGAGCCGATCGTCGATTCGAAAGCTCTGTAAAAAAAAAAACGCCTTAGGAGCACAGAGCCCTCCGTGCTCCTAATAGCACACAAGACCTACTCTATATAGAGTCGGTCTTGTGTGCTATTAGGAGCATAGAGGCGTCCGTGTTCCTAAGCCGTTTTCGATGATAGACTTTCTTAATCGACGATCGGCTCCGTTAGGCGTGATCTAGCATATTTGAAGTATCTAGAAATAAATTTTGTGACTTTTCGATATCATTTACCTAACGATCGAAGGTGTTCAAAATCAACGGTTGAAAATAAAAATCTCACAAAAAGTAGTGATATAGCATTAAAATTTTTGATCAAACATATTGATCTTGCTGTATGTAGTATAAAGATTTTTCTATCAAAATTTCATCTTATTTGAATCTTTCTACACCGTTAAATTTGCAAACGGCATACATCAACCATTAAAAATTGTAGATTTTGAATCCTTTCGATCGCTATGAAAATGATACCGAAAAATAGCAAAAATTAGTTTCTAGATAGTTCAAATACTCTAGATCAATTCTAACGGAGCCGATCGTCGATTCGGAAGCTCCATCATCGAAAACGACTTAGGAGCGCAGAGGCGTCCATGCTCCTAATAGCACACAAGACCTACTCTATATAGAGTCAGTCTTGTGTGCTATTATGAGCACAGAGGCGTCCGTGCTCCTATGCCGTTTTTGATGATGGAGCTTCTGAATCGACGATCGGCTTCGTTAGGGCATGATCAAGAATATTTGAAGTATCTAGAAAATAAATTATGTGACTTTTCGATATTATTTACCGAACGATCGAAAGTGCTCAAAATCTACGGCTGAAAATAAAAATCTCACAAAAAGTAGTGATATAGCCTTAAAATTTTTGATCGAACATATTGAACATGCTGTATATAGTATAAAGAATTTTCTATCAAAATTTCATCTTATTTGAATACTTCTACACCGTTAAATTTGTAAACGGCATACATCAACCATTAAAAATTGTTGATTTTGAATCCTTTCGAACGCTAGGAAAATGATACCGAAAAATAACAAAAATTAGTTTCTAGATAGGTCAAATACGCTAGATGAATTCTAACGGAGCTGATCGTCGATTCGGAAGCTCCATCATCGAAAGCGACTTAGAAGCACGGAGGCTTCCATGCTCCTAATTGCACACAAGACCTACTCTATATAGAGTCAGTCTTGTGTGCTATTAGGAGGTGCTCCTATACCGTTTTCGATGATGTAGCTTCTGAATCGACGATCGGCTCCGTTAGTCTTGATCTAGCATATTTGAAGTATCTAGAAAATTAATTTTGTAACTTTTCGATATCACTTACCTAACGATCGAAAGTGCTCAAAATCTACGGCTGAAAATAAAAATGTCACAAAAAGTAGTGATAGAGCATTAAAATTTATCATCAAATATATTGATCTTGCTGTATATCGTATAAAGAATTTTCTATCAAAATTTCATCTTATTTGAATACTTCTACACCGTTAAATTTGCAAACGGCATACATCAATAATTAAAAATTATCAATTTTGAACCCTTTCGATCGCTAGGAAAATGATACCGAAAAATCACAAAAATTAGTTTCCAGATAGTTCAAATACGCTAGACCAATTCTAACGGAGCCGATCGTCGATTCGGAAGCTCTATCATCAAAAAGAGCTTAGGAGCACGGAGGCCTCCGTGCTGCTAATAGCACAGAAGTCCTACTCAATATAAAGTCGGTCCTGTGTGCTATTAGGAGCACAGAGGCGTCCGTGCCCATAAGCCGTTTTCGATGATAGACTGTCTTAATCGACGATCGGCTCAATTAGGCGTATTCTAGCATATTTGAGGTATCTAGAAAATAAATTTTGTGACTTTTCGATATCATTTACCTAACGATCGAAGGTGCTCAAAATCAACGGCTGAAAATAAAAATCTCACAAAAAGTAGTGATATAGCATTAAAATTTTTGATCAAACATATTAATCTTGCTGTATATAGTATAAAGAATTTTCTATGAAAATTTCATCTTATTTGAATCTTTCTACACCGTTAAATTTGCAAACGGCATACATCAACCATTAAAAATTGTAGATTTTGAATCCTTTCGATCGCTATGAAAATGATACCGAAAAATAGCTAAAATTAGTTTCTAAATAGTTCAAATACTCTAGATCAAGCCTAACGGAGCCGATCGTCGATTCGGACTCCATCATCGAAAACGACTTAGGAGCACGAAGCCTTCCGTGCTCCTAATAGCACACAAGACCGAGTAGGTCTTGTGTGCTATTAGGAGAATGGAAGGCTCCGTTTAGAATTGATCCAGAGTATTTGAACTATCTAGAAACTAATTTTTGCTATTTTTCGGTATCATTTTCATAGCGATCGAAAGGATTCAAAATCTATAATTTTTAATGGTTGATGTATGCCGTTTGCAAATTTAACGGTGTAGAAAGATTCAAATAAGATGAAATTTTGATAGAAAATTCTTTATACTATATACAGCAAGATCAATATGTTTGATCAAAAATTTTAATGCTATATCACTACTTTTTGTGAGATTTTTATTTTCAGCCGTTGATTTTGAGCACTTTCGATCGTTCGGTAAATAATATCGAAAAGTCACAAAATTTATTTTCTAAATACTACAAATATGCTAGATCACACCTGAAGGAGCCGATCGTCGATTCTGAAGCTCCATCATCGAAAACGGCTTAGGGGCACGGACGCTTCCGTGCTCCTAATAGCACACAAGACCGACTCTATATAGAGTAGGTCTTGTGTGCTATTAGGAGCACGGAGGCCTCCGTGCTCCTAAGTCGTTTTCGATGATAGAGCTTCCGAATCGACGATCGGCTCCGTTAGAATTGATCTAGCGTATTTGAACTATCTAGAAACTAATTTTTGTGATTTTTCGGTATCATTTTCCTAGCGATCGAAAGGGTTCAAAATCAACAATTTTTAATGGTTGATGTATGCCGTTTGCAAGTTTAACGGTGTAGAAGTATTCAAATCAGATGAAATTTTGATAGAAAATTCTTTATACTATATACAGCAAGATCAATATGTTTGATCAAAAATTTTAATGCTATATCACTACTTTTTGTGAGATTTTTATTTTCAGCCGTTGATTTTGAGCACTTTCGATCGTTAGGTAAATGATATCGAAAAGTCACAAAATTTATTTTCTAGATACTTCAAATATGCTAGATCAAGCCTAACGGAGCCGATCGTCGATTCAGAAGCTCCATCATCGAAAACGGCTTAGGAGCACGGACGCCTCCGTGCTCCTAATAGCACACAAGACCGACTCTATATAGAGTAGGCCTTGTGTGCTATTAGGAGCACGGAGGCCTCCGTGCTCCTAAGCCGTTTTCGATGATAGAGCTTCCGAATCGACGATCGGCTCCGTTAGAATTGATCTAGCGTATTTGAACTATCTAGAAACTAATTTTTGTGATTTTTCGGTATCATTTTCCTAGCGATCGAAAGGGTTCAAAATCAACAATTTTTAATGGTTGATGTATGCCGTTTGCAAATTTAACGGTGTAGAAGTATTCAAATCAGATGAAATTTTGATAGAAAATTCTTTATACTATATACAGCAAGATCAATATGTTTGATCAAAAATTTTAATGCTATATCACTACTTTTTGTGAGATTTTTATTTTCAGCCGTTGATTTTGAGCACTTTCGATCGTTAGGTAAATGATATCGAAAAGTCACAAAATTTATTTTCTAGATACTTCAAATATGCTAGATCAAGCCTAACGGAGCCGATCGTCGATTCAGAAGCTCCATCATCGAAAACGACATAGGAGCACGGAGGCTTCCACTCTCCTAATAGCACACAAGACCTACTCTATATAGAGTCGGTCTTGTGTGCTATTAGGAGCACGGAGGCGACCGTGCCCTTAAGCCGTTTTCGATGATGGAGCTTCTGAATCGACAATCGGCTCCGTTAGACGTGATCTAGCATATTTGAAGCATGTAGAAAATAAATTTTGTGACTTTTCGATATCATTTCCCTAACGATCGAAAGTGCTCAAAATCAATGACTGAAAATAAAAATCTCACAAAAAGTAGTGATATAGCATTAAAATTTTTGATCAAACATATTGATCTTGCAGTATATAGTATAAAGAATTTTCTATCAAAATTTCATCTTATTTGAATACTTGTACAATGTTAAATTTGTAAACGGCATACATCAACCATTAAAAATTGTTGATTTTGAATCCTTTCGATCGCGAGGAAAATGATACTGAAAAATAACAAAAATTAGTTTCTAGATAATTTGAATAAACTAGATCAACTCTAACGGAGCCGATCGTCGATTCAGAAGCTCCATCATCTTAGAGTCGGTCTTGTGTGCTAATAGGAGCACGGAAGCCTCCGTGCTTCTAAGTCGTTTTCGATGATGGAGCTTCTGAATCGACGATCGGCTCCGTTAGGAATGATCTAGCATATTTGAAGTATCTAGCAAAAAAATTTTGTGACTTTTCGATATTATTTACCGAACGATCGAAAGTGCTCAAAATCTACAGCTGAAAATAAAAATCTCACAAAAAGTAGTGATATAGCATTAAAATTTTTGATCAAACATATTGATCTTGCTGTATATTGTATAAAGAATTTTCAATAAAAATTTCATCAGATTTGAATACTTCTACACCGTTAAATTTGCAAACGGCATACATCAACCATTAAAAATTGTTGATTTTGAACCCTTTCGATCGCTAGGAAAATGATACCGAAAAATCACAAAATTTAGTTTCCAGATAGTTCAAATACGCTAGATCAATTCTAACGGAGCCGATCGTCGATTCGGAAGCTCTATCATCGAAAACGGCTTAGGAGCACGGAGGCCTCCGTGCTCCTAATAGCACACAAGACCTACTCTATATAGAGTCGGTCTTGTGTGCTATTAGGAGCACGGAGGCGTCCGTGCCCCTAAGCCGTTTTCGATGATAGACTTTCTTAATCGACGATCGGCTCCGTTAGGCGTGATCTAGCATATTTGAAGTATCTAGAAAATAAATTTTGTGACTTTTCGATATCATTTACCTAACGATCGAAAGTGCTCAAAATCAACGGCTGAAAATAAAAATCTCACAAAAAGTAGTGATATAGCATTAAAATTTTTGATCAAACATATTGATCTTGCTGTATATAGTATAAAGAATTTTCTATCAAAATTTCATCTTATTTGAATACTTCTACACCGTTAAATTTGCAAACGGCATACATCAACCATTAAAAATTGTTGATTTTGAACCCTTTCGATCGCTAGGAAAATGATACCGAAAAATCACAAAAATTAGTTTCTAGATAGTTCAAATACGCTAGATCAATTCTAACGGAGCCGATCGTCGATTCGGAAGCTCTATCATCGAAAACGACTTAGGAGCACGGAGGCCTCCGTGCTCCTAATAGCACACAAGACCTACTCTATATAGAGTCGGTCTTGTGTGCTATTAGGAGCACGGAGGCGTCCGTGCCCCTAAGCCGTTTTCGATGATAGACTTTCTTAATCGACGATCGGCTCCGTTAGGCGTGATCTAGCATATTTGAAGTATCTAGAAAATAAATTTTGTGACTTTTCGATATCATTTACCTAACGATCGAAAGTGCTCAAAATCAACGGCTGAAAATAAAAATCTCACAAAAAGTAGTGATATAGCATTAAAATTTTTGATCAAACATATTGATCTTGCTGTATATAGTATAAAGAATTTTCTATCAAAATTTCATCTTATTTGAATACTTCTACACCGTTAAATTTGCAAACGGCATACATCAACCATTAAAAATTGTTGATTTTGAACCCTTTCGATCGCTAGGAAAATGATACCGAAAAATCACAAAAATTAGTTTCTAGATAGTTCAAATACGCTAGATCAATTCTAACGGAGCCGATCGTCGATTCGGAAGCTCTATCATCGAAAACGACTTAGGAGCACGGAGGCCTCCGTGCTCCTAATAGCACACAAGACCTACTCTATATAGAGTCGGTCTTGTGTGCTATTAGGAGCACGGAGGCGTCCGTGCCCCTAAGCAGTTTTCGATGATAGACTTTCTTAATCGACGATCGGCTTCGTTAGGCATTCTCTAGCAAATTTGAAGTATCTAGAAAATAAATTTTGTGACTTTTCGATATCATTTACCGATCGATCGAAGGTGCTCAAAATCAACGGTTGAAAATAAAAATCTCACAAAAAGTAGTGATATAGCATTAAAATTTTTCATCAAACATATTGATCTTGCCGTTTATATTATAAAGAATTTTCTATCAAAATTTCATCTTATTTGAATACTTCTACACCGTTAAATTTGAAAACGGCATACATCAACAATTAAAAATTGTTGATTTTGAACCCTTTCGATCGCTAGGAAAATGATACCGAAAAATCACAAAAATTAGTTTCCAGATAGTTCAAATAAGCTAGATCAATTCTAACGGTGCCGCTCGTTGATTCGGAAGCTCTATCATCGAAAACGGCTTAGGAGCACGGAGGCCTCCGTGCTGCTCATAGCACACAAGACCTACTCTATATAGAGTCGGTCTTGTGTGCTATTAGGAGCACGGTGGCGTCCGTGCCCCTAAGCCGTTTTCGATGATAGACTTTCTTTATCGATGATCGGCTCCGTTAGGCGTATTCAAGCATATTTGAGGTATCTAGAAAATAAATTTTGTGACTTTTCAATATCATTTACCTAACGATCGAAGGTGCTCAAAATCAACGGTTGAAACTAAAAATCTCACAAAAAGTAGTGATATAGCATTAAAATTTTTGATCAAACATATTAACCTTGCTGTATATAGTATAAAGAATTTTCTATCAAAATTTCATCTTATTTGAATCTTTCTACACCGTTAAATTTGCAAACGGCATACATCAACCTTTAAAAATTATAGATTTTGAATCCTTTCGATCGCTATGAAAATGATACCGAAAAATAGCTAAAATTAGTTTCTAGATAGTTCAAATACACTAGATGAAATCTAACGGAACCGATCGTCGATTCGGAAGCTCCATCATCGAAAACGGCTTAGGAGCACGGACGCCTCCGTGCTCCTAATAGCACACAAGACCGATCGNAATACTTCTACACCGTTAAATTTGCAAACGGCATACATCAACCATTAAAAATTGTTGATTTTGAATCCTTTCGATCGCTAGGAAAATGATACAAAAAAATCACAAAAATTAGGTTCTAGATAGTTCAAATACGCTAGACCAATTCTAACGGAGCCCATCATCGATTCGGACGCTCTATCATCGAGAACGACATAGGAACACGGAGGCCTCCGCGATCCTAATAGCACAGAAGACCTACTATATATAGAGTCGGTCTTATGTGCTATTAGGAGCACGGAGGCGTCCGTGCCCTTAAGCCGTTTTCGATGATGGAGTTTCTGAATCGACGATCGGCTCCGTTAGACGTGATCTAGCATATTTAAAGTATCTAGGAAATAAATTTTGTGACCTTTCGATATTATTTACCGAACGATCGAAAGTGCTCAAAATCTACAGCTGAAAATAAAAATCTCACAAAAAGTAGTGATATAGCATTAAAATTTTTGATCAAACATATTGACCTTGCTGTATATTGTATAAAGAATTTTCAATAAAAATTTCATCAGATTTGAATACTTCTACACCGTTAAATTTGCGAACGGCATACATCAACCATTAAAAATTGTTGATTTTGAACCCTTTCTATCGCTAGGAAAATGATACCGAAAAATTACAAAATTTAGTTTCCAGATAGTTCAAATACGCTAGATCAATTCTAACGGAGCCGATCGTCGATTCGGAAGCTCTATCATCGAAAACGGCTCAGGAGCACGGAGGCCTCCGTGCTGCTAATAGCACACAAGACCTACTCTATACAGAGTCGGTCTTGTGTGCTATTAGGAGCACGGAGCCGTCCGTGCCCTTAAGCCGTTTTCGATGATAGACTTTCTTAATCGACGATCGGCTCCGTTTGGTGTGATCTAGCATATTTGAAATATCTAGAAAATAAATTTTGTGACTTTTCGATATCATTTACCTAGCGATCGAAGGTGCTCAAAATCAACGGTTGAAAATAAAAATCTCACAAAAAGTAGTGGTATAGCATTAAAAATTTTTATCAAACATATTGATCTTGCTGTATATAGTATAAAGAATTTTCTATCAAAATTTTATCTTATTTGAATCTTTCTACACCGTTAAATTTGCAAACGGCATAAATCAACCATTAAAAATTGTAGATTTTAAATCCTTTCGATCGCTAAGAAAATGATACCGAAAAATAGCAAAAATTAGTTTCTAGATAGTTCAAATACGCTAGATCAAGCTTAACGGAGCCGATCGTCGATTCGGAAGCTCCATAATCGAAAACGACTTTGGTGCACGGCGGCTTCCCTGCTCCTAATAGCACACAAGACCTACTTAATATAGAGTCGGTCTTGTGTGCTATTAGGAGCACGGAGGCGTCCGTGCTCCTAAGCCGTTTTCGATGATGGAGCTTCCGAATCGACGTTCGGCTCCATTAGGCTTGATCTAGCATATTTGAAGTATGTAGAAAATAAATTTTGTGACTTTTTGATATCATTTACCTAACTGTTGAAAGAGCTCAAAATATACTGCTGAAAATAAAAATCTCACAAAAAGTTGTGATATAGCTTTAAAATTTTTTATCAAACATATTGATCTTGCTGTATATAGTATAAAGATTTTTCTATCAAAATTTCATCTGATTCGAATACTTCTACACCGTTAAATTTGCAAACGGCATACATCAACCATTAAAAATTGTTGATTTTGAACCCTTTCAATCGCTAGGAAAATGATACCGAAAAATCACAAAAATTAGTTTCTAGAAAGTTCAAATACGCTAGATCAATTCTAATGGAGCCGATCATCGATTTGGAAGCTCCATCATCGAAAACGGCTTAGGAGCACGGAGGCCTGCATGCTCCTAATAGCACACAAGACCTACTCTGTCACGCCCCGAGCCCGATTCTTTTGGCCGGTTCGAGAGCGTCGAACAGACGCCGAATGGACAGAGCCTTCCCTGTCCGCCCAAGGCTGAACAACAAGTATCAATAGAGTATAAAGTTTGTATAAGCGGAAGCATACACAATGGCTTGCACGAGGGCAAGAAATAGCCAATAGTGAAGTAAATAACTACACTTAGGAAATCAATTACAATTTTTCATCATTTTGCATCGTATCTTTCTTTACATCTCATTCTTCCAAAATATGACATTGATATTAAATAAAACTCTTTTACATCATTCATGTCCTTTCATTTAGCGGCTATAATAATCGAAGTACAAAAGATGATAAATCAAAACGGTATGTCCTTTCATTTACCGCGGTCGTCAGCCGGTTCTCTCGATCCCGGCTCTGTGGAAATAGGGGTGTGAGAACTACAACAAAGTTTCCAGTAGGTTCGGCAACCAACCACGCCGACTATCCCACTAGGTCTAATTAGGCATAATAGAATAGAAGAAAGAAAGTAACCAACCAACAAATACAACTAATATGCCTGAACAATATAGAATGCGATACTCGATATAATGCTCATGATGAATGCAAGATCACAATTTCTTTACCCAATCTCTTGGCTAACCCGTAGGCTTCGCCCTCAACAGACTCACTACCCAAAATCCTGCTAACCGGGGAGATACCCGCTACAACCCGATAGGGCCGTCCTCTGGGGAGATACCCGCTACAACCCAGTGATGTCGACTCCGGAGCACATCGCCTGAGGGGGAGCTACCACCCTCGAGTAAGGACTAAAGGTGAGTACGATCAATCCTACATTGAGGATTCCAAGTTCAATCCATTTCTTAACTTTAAGGAAGACCATGCTCAAATGACCTTTTACTCTAAGGTTGCAATATCATAATATCTCAATCATTCTTTTCTTTGCATTCTTTACCAACACTAGTATCATATACACTACCAAGTTCTTGTACTCATGCCACACTTGTTTTTCTAAGTGTTCTAGACTTATCAATGTCACTCGCTAGATCTATGTCCATGTGTCACTTTTGTTCACTAATCCCTCTAGGTTCTTGTCACTTGTCATGCATAAATAGGGTTATAATTCTCACATTCTTACAAGTATCTCATACGAAATTAAATTCACAATCATGCAATAAAAGCTCACAATTAAACCTACTATGCAACATGCTCAATATATACATATATGTTCAAACATGACACTTTAGACATAAAGGAATTTTCGAGGTCCTTGGAATGCATCATCCACCTCAAGTGGTCGTGTAGGTGTAGAATTTGGACGACTCCCCAACTTTACGAAAGCCGACACCACGACCTACAACCAAAATAGTGCCACTTTAGGCCCTTTGTACATGAACCATACTTAAACATTTTCGTAACGTCGAACGGGGTTGTCCAACGCGTCGAGGACACCCCCAATAAGGTTTCTACCAGGTCAATTCGCCTTAGAAACACTCAGGGGCAAAAGTCCCAAATTTGGTGCCCTAACAAAACCCATTGCTAAACCCTAGGTTTTGATCTCTAAAACAAGCAAAAGAGAGCTTGTTTAACCTCTAGGAGCTCACCTAAGGCAAACTAGGTCATTTCTAGGGCATCCAAGATGAACCCTAGAAGTTCACCATGGGAGGAGTCCAAGACAACCATGGATTTCATGGTTTCAAGGTCTCTAGAGTGCTTCCTCATTTGTAGAGAGATCAAAACCCAAAAATCCAAGGTCTAAACCCAAACCCTAGACTTATTTTTGCTTAAGGACTCACCTTTACCCAAGCTCCACCAAAGCCTCCTTGTTGGAGAGCTTCTAGGACCACCCAAGCCACCAAAGATCCCTCCTCAAGCTCCTTCTTCTTCTTCTCCAAGCTCTAGTGCTAGAATTCTAGAGAGAGAAAAGAGAAAAAGTGAGAGGGAGACGTGTGAATGGCTGTAAAGGGAGAGGGGGGTTGAGTATATAATGTGTTGTAACAATTACAACAAGGCCCCTCCACTTTATTCCAGTGCACTGCCCAAAATGGGCATTTTTCGCAGTGAGGGACCGGTCTCCCCGACCTTAGACCGGTCCCCGAGAGCTTCTCCCGCGGACTGCACAGGCTGCGCGCGAAGCAACCGGTCTCCCTCGATGGGACCGGTCTCTGGGGGACCGGTCTCTCCTCGCAGGGACCGGTTCCCGAGAGCTAATTTTTCAGGACTTAGCCAATTTCTCAGCCACCTCGCCGCCTACGCGTTTGGGGACCGGTCTATCACACTAGGGACCGGTCCCCGAGAGCACAAAACCTGCAGTTTGCAGATTTTGATTCCCAAAGCTCTCGAAGATCCCCAGTAATGCACTTTTGCACTATTTGACGCCTTCGGCTTCTCCGAAGTGTACCAACCTCGCACCTTGGTCAATTTGGCCAAAGTTTGAATTTAATTACCGAGATTTCGATATGTTACATACTCTATATAGAGTAGGTCTTGTGTGCTATTAGGAGCACGGAGTCCTCCGTGCTCCTAAGCCATTTTCGATGATGGAGCTTCTGAATCGACGATTGGCTCCGTTCGGCTTGATCTAGCATATTTGAAGTATCTAGAAAATAAATTTTGTGACTTTTCGATATCATTTACCTAATGATCGAAAGTGTTCAAAATCTAGAGTAGGTCTTGTGTGCTATTAGGAGCACGGAGGCCTCCATGCTCCTAAGCCGTTTTCGATGACGGAGCTTCCGAATCAACGATCGGCTCCGTTAGACTTGATCTAGCATATTTGAAGTATCTAGAAAATAAATTTTGTGACTTTTCGATATCATTTACCTAACGATCGAAAGTGTTCAAAATCAACGGCTGAAAATAAAAATCTCACAAAATGTAGTGATATAGCATTAAAATTTTTGATCAAACATATTGATCTTGCTGTATATAGTATAAAGAATTTTCTATCAAAATTTCATCTAATTTGAATACTTCTACACCGTTAAATTTGCAAACTGCATACTTCAATCATTAAAAATTGTTGATTTTGAACCCTTTCGATCGCTAGGAAAATGATACCGAAAAATCACAAAAATTGGTTTCTTGATAGTGCAAATACGCTAGATCAATTCTAACGGAGCTGATCGTCGACTCGGAAGCTCTATCATCAGAAACGACTTAGAAGCATGGAGGCCACTTTACTGCTAATAGCACACAAGACCTACTCTGTAACGTATTGAAATCCGGAAAAAGTTATCGAACTTCAGCCAAATTGACTAAAGTATGCGAAGAAGATGGATGGACGAGTTCCAATTGGCATTCCAATAATGTTGGAAGGGTTAAAAGTAAGTTTAGAAAGAATTAGAAGGGTTTTAGCTTCGACCGGCGCGAAATAGAGTCGAATCGAAGCTGAGACTGCATTCTGGGCAAAGTGTACCGGTACAGCCATCAAGTTGTCACCGGTAACAGCCCAGCAGCCCCAGCAGAGTGAGCTCTCGGGTTTGAGATTTTCGTAGAAAATGTACCGGTACACCCCTGGTGTGTACTGGTATACTTTGGTAAAATCTGAGGGAAATGCTCTCGGGTTGCCTCTGCGTAATGGTGTTACCGGTGACAACATCCCGTGTACCGGTACATTTTGGTCTGGCAGCAACATTGAGGTCTGCTGTAAATTGGATTATTTGGGGGGCTTAGTTGTAATTGTTACAACATGTTATTAGCCCAGCCCTTCTCCCCTTCACAGCCATCACCCCACCACTCTCTCCCTCTCTCATTTCCCTCTCTTTCTCTAGAAAGCTTGATCTAGGGCAAGGTGGAGAAGGAGAAGGAGGATCAAAAGGGATTTTGGGTGGCTTTGGTGGTTCTTGGAGCTCTCCTACAAGAAGGATCTTGGGATAGCTTTTGGCCAAGGTGAGTTCTTGCAAGTAGAGCTCTAGGGTTTGGATTTTTACCTTAGAACTTGGTGTTTTGATCCTCTAGCAAGGCTAGGATCATTGTAGAGACCTTAAACCCATGAAAATCCATGGTTTTTCAAGGTGCTCTCATGGTGGTTAACTAGGGATCATGCTAGATGCCCTAGGAATGGCCTAGGGCATATAGCCCCAACTCATGCTACAATAGCATAAAAGCCCCTCAACTTTGCCTATTTGCAACAGCCCAAAATGGGCAATTTCATGGTACGGGGTCCAGACCCTGCAGCTAGGGTCTGGACCCCGAGAGTTGGAAAACTCCGAAAATTGCAATCCTCAAACCCAAATGGGTTTTCACAGCTACGGGGTCCGGACCTTACCATTAGGGTCCGGACCCCGAGAGTTACCAAAGTGTGCAAACTGCATACTTGCAATTTCAACAGCCCAAGTGGGCTTTTCGCAGCTACGGGGTCCGGACCCTATAGCTAGGGTCTAGACCCTGAGAGTGGAAAACATGCAGAAATGCAGATTTGCAAACTCCAACCCTCTAAGGTCCTCCCTCAATGCACATTTTGCATTTTCGCCGCATTCAGACCTTCCGAAGCACGGCCAATCAACAATAAGTCGATTCCAAACGAAGTTCAACTCTCGGATTTCGAGAATTCACTTCCTTACACAGAGCCATCCTCGTCGTTTGTTTTAGATCTAATCTCTTTTTTGATGTTAATTGGGTTTTTCGGAACGATCAAAATCAAGATAATGAGGATTATTTTTTGAATAAATTTTTAATTGTTTCAAAACGTTAATTAGATCACATGTAAAATATAATTTTAATGTACCGACGCGCGATGCTTATTGAGGTGGCTATTGCACTTGGCATGCGGGCGAGACGATTGCAAGCAATCATGCAACACGTATGTAGTCCATGCGTTACTTGATGCCATACATGCACACATGATCTCTTTAATTAGTGTATGGCATCACTAATTAATTAGTTCATGGTTTTGATTGCATGTGGCGTGCGGCATACATGGACTACATGCACATGGTGCGGATGTGCGCGCCACGCGGGCAAATAGTTTGCGTAAGATGCTTGTGAGCGACTCGACTAGGTGTGCGGTTGCTTTATGCAAAAATCACAATTTAAAAATTAGTTTTAAATTTTAAAATTTAATACATGAGATGTATTAGATCTTTTGTAATAATTTTACGAAAAATTGCGATTCTTGAAATAAATAAAGATTTATTTTTAAATTAATCCGAAACCCAATTAATTAGAATTCAAATTAGAGAATTTAATATTATATGCATGTGATGTATATGAGGTGATGATCATGGATAGCGACCTTGTGATGTGCATGTATCATGTAATGATGTGAATTGTTCTAATTTAATAAGGACCCAGTATTAGATTATATTTTTTTTGGTGTCTGCACGTGCCAATTAAATTATGTAATTTGGATACCTGCGAGTCTCATTAATTTATGGGTTGTAAATTTATTGTTATAAAATTAATAAGGGAAAATGGTAGTTTAGGTTCCAGAGGGATTCATTGCATTCAAGAGTTGATGCTATGCGGATCAAGTTTGGACCAAATGCTGATCAAGGGAGAAGACAAGAGTTGATCAACTCCAATCCGATCGAGATGCAGAATAAGAAAAGGTTTTCTTGTGTGTAATACCTTTATGACCCGATTCCGGCCTAGTGGCTCAAGCCCAAATCAAGATAAAATCCATGATCATCACCGGTAGCTATTTTATATTTGCGATGTATGTATGCATGTGATGTGATGGTTTGCATGAGATGTAAATTAATAATAAAATTAAAACTGATGAGACAATTAATCTTCCTAAATAAAATATTAAGTTCATGGCGTTATGAACCCATTAGTTGCCTTCCACCGTTGTAGGGTGTGGGCGTCTCTTTAGTGTTGATTGATGCACCCGGATACGGGGGTCAGTTGCATTAGGGAGCCGCAACCATTCTATTGGCATGAGATGCTGTGTGGTAAGAAAGGGATTGGATCCAAGAATTTGTCAGGATGCGGATTCAATGACATTCTTATTTGCACGATGAACGGTGGGTCTAACTTAACCACGAGATAAGGCCAAGAATCTATCAGGATGAGGCCTATATCTTATGGAGGCCAAAGATTAGATTGCAATTTGCTTGAGAAGCATTGAACAAGAGTTGTCACTCATTTGTTTGCTCATTGCCAAGAATCTATTAGGATGAGGTGATGTGTAAACAGATGGGACCACAATACCCACTAGAAACTTTTAAATAAAGTTTCCGTTTTCTCCACTTAGGGAGTGTGGAGATTCGTCAAATTAGTGGGAGACACCATTTAGATTTAAAAACCCTAATCAAATGGATTACGATTAAGTACATAACTAATTAGAATCTTAACCTTCTGCAGAAAATGGCTGCATCTAACCCACTTGTCAAAACACTTGATACCAATCGCTTAACAAGATCGAATTTCATCCATTTACTGAGGAATTCGAGAATTGTTCTCAATTCTGAAAAGTTAGCCTATGTGTTGGACACAGAGGCTCCAGCGATGCCTGAAAATCCAACAACTCAGCAAAGAACTGCAAGAAATAAATGGACTGATGATGATATGAAGGTAAAGTGCTACATGCTTGCGTCTCTGAGCAATGAGTTGCAACACCAACATGAGCACATGGAGAGTGCTGCTGATATTCTACTTCATCTCAAGGAGTTGTATGATGAGGAAAGTCGAACAGCTCACTACGAGGTGTCGAAGCGACTGTTCAGGGGTAAGATGTTCGAGATTCATGTCATTGAAACTACTAACTTATCGGTTTGTTCTAATTTTACATAGGTCATTGACTCTGGATGCACCTTGCATTTATGTATTTCAATGCAAGGGCTAAAACAAAGTAGAAGACTTAGGGATGGAGAGCTTACCCTACGCGTTGGAAACAGGGCAAGAGTTGCTGCTGTTGCCGTGGGGACTTATCCTTTATGTCTACCGATAGGAGTAGTTTTACAACTTAGAGATTGTCTTTATGTTCCTAGTGCGACTAGAAACCTTATTTCTATTTCACGTTTGGTATTGGACGGTTATAAGTTTATTTTTGAATCAAACGTTTGTTCAATTTATTTGAGAAATAATTTGATCGGCATAGTTCTTTAATTGACAATCTCTATCACTTACATATGGATGTTAGTGTTATACAGTTGATAATGGCATGAATGAGAATATCATTGGTTTCAAAAGACCAAGAGAGGAGGTAAATAAAACGTACTTGTGGCATCTTAGACTTGGTCACATTGGAGAGGATAGGATTAACAAGTTGGCTAAGAATGGTGTCTTAGAGTCCTTACCCTCTGAACCATATCCAGCTTGTGAATCATGCCTTCAAGGAAAAATGACTAAGCCTCCCTTTGTTGGACAAGGAGAGAGAGCTACTGAAGTACTCGCCCTAATGCATACTGATGTATGTGGACCATTCGATGTGTCTGCTTGGGGTGGCTATCTCTACTTCATTACCTTTACTTATGATTATTCACGGCATGGGTACGTGTACTTAATTAAACACAAGTCTGAAGCTTTTGAAAAGTTTAAAGAGTTTAGACAAGAAGTAGAAAAGCAAATTGGAAAACCAATTAAGGCTCTTCGTTCAGATCGAGGAGGGGAATACTTTAGTACGGATTTCCTAACCTACCTCAAGGATAATGGCATTGTCTCCCAATGGACTCCTCCTGGAACACCAGAATTGAATGGAGTGTCTGAACAGAGGAATCGAACTTTATTGGATATGGTTCGATCTATGATGAGCTTTACGGATTTACCTATGTCATTTTGGGGTTACGCACTTCTTACGGCTATTTATATTTTGAACAGGGTGCTTTCCAAATCTGTTCCGACCATACCATATGAGATGTGGCATAGTAGGAAGCCAAGTTTTACTCATATTAAAACATGGGGGTGTCCAGCTTATATTAAGAAATTAAAGACGGATAAGTTGGAAAGCAGATCAGTCAAGGGTAGATTCATTGGGTATCCCAAAGAATCACTTAGATACTATTTTTATCTTCCGATAAGGCCATAATGTGATTGTGAGCCGTCATGCCTTCTTCCTTGAAAGTGAATTTATTTTCACTGGGGGTAGTGGGAGAAAAATAGAACTAGAGGAGAAAGTCTCTTTAGGATCAAATATTCTAGGAGCCCTCCTTGATAACTTTGTGACGCCAGAGATTACACCGCCACCTCGCAAGTTTAGTAGGGTCTCCCGTCCTCCTGATAGATACATGGGATTATTTATAAAGGAGATGGAGGAAATGTTCCTAATGGGAGATAAGGACCATAGAGATGATCCTAAGACTTACAGCGAGGCGATGTCAGACATTGACTCCGATAAATGGTTGGAAGCTATGAAATCCGAAATGGACTCAATGTACTCCAATCAAGTATGGACTTTGGTTGATCCACCGAAGGGTATTGTACCCATTGGATGTAAATGGATCTTCAAGCAAAAGATTGATTCTGATGGAAAGGTAGAGACCTACAAAGCTAGGCTAGTAGCAAAAGGTTATAGTCAACGTGAAGGCATTAACTATCATGATACCTTTTCACCCGTAGCTATGCTTAAGTCTATTAGAACTCTGCTTGCTATTGCTGCACACCATGACTATGAGATCTGACAAATGGATGTGAAAACTGCTTTCCTAAATGGATATCTTGAAGAAGAAGAAGAAGATATCTAAATGGAACAGCCTTTGGGTTTCACTTCCAAAGATAGGAGTCATAAGGTGTGCAAGCTTCAACGATCCATTTACGGATTAAAGCAAGCTTCTCGGAGTTGGAACACTCGTTTCAACGATGCAATTGAATCGTTCGATTTTATCAGAAATGAGGAGGAGTCGTGTGTATATAAAAAGATTAGTGGGAGTGCTATTACTTTCCTCGTACTGTACGTGGAGGACATACTCCTGATTGGGAATGATATTCCTATGCTAACATCGGTCAAATTATGGTTATCTAAAGAGTTTTCTATGAAAGACCTTGGAGAAGCATCTTATATCCTAGGGATAAAGGTCTATAGGGATAGACCTAAGAAGTTGCTTAGTTTATCGCAAGTTATGTATATAGATGAAGTGTTGAAAAGGTTCAGCATGGAAAATTCCAAAAGAGGTATGGTACCTCTAAGACATGGAATTCACCTCTCTAAGACTATCTCCTGAGACACCTGAAGAGAGAAGTCGCACCTCTCTAAGACTATGTCTCCTAAAACACCTGAAGAGAGAAGTTGCATGAGTAGGATCCTTTATACTTCAGCGATAGGGAGCTTAATGTATGCGATGCTATGTACTCGACCTGATATAGCACAGGCTGTGAGTGTCACTAGCCGATATCAGTCGAACCCAGGAGAGGAACACTGGGTGGCGGTAAAGAATATCCTTAAGTACTTGAGAAGAATAAAGAATATGTTCTTGGTTTTTGGAGGAGGAGAACTCAGAATTAATGGCTATACAGATTCAGACTTTATGTCTGATATAGACGATAGAAAGTCTACGTCTGGGTATCTGTTTATTTGCAATGGTGGGTCAATAGTTTGGAAAAGTTCCAAGCAAGAGACGATTGCAGATTCTACTATGGAAGCGGAGTACATCGCTGCATCTAAAGCTGCCAAGGAAGCTGTTTGGATCAAGAAATTTGTCACTGAGCTTGGAGTGGTTCCTTCCAGTAAGGATCCCCTGCCACTATACTGTGATAATAATGGCACCGTAGCATTAGCAAAGGAGCCAAGGTCTCATAAGAAATCCAAGCACATTGAGCAGCGGTATCACAAGATCAGAGAGTACATCAAGGATAAACATATTGAAGTGCAGAAGGTTGCCTCCGCGGATAATGTGGCGGACCCACTAACTAAGGCATTGACTCAGCAGAAACTTGAGAATCATCTTGAGAAGATGGGCATTAGATACATGGCTAATTGGCTTTAGTGCAAGTGGGAGATTATTAGTTGTATGCCCTAGAAGCCTATCAGGCTGACGCATTTTATTTTCTATGGGACATATTTTTGTACTTAATCTTTATTATTTATATAATTGGGCCTTTTTATTTCATTCATGTTAAATGTGTCCATGAATCGTCCTTTGAATTGATAAGATGATAATATGTATTCTCAAGAGTTGAGAATTTGAGATACATATTATTGGTGATTAATTCATAAATACTCTCAATCGGAGGATCATCATAGGGACGATGATTGATCCGGTAAGATTGATGTGTGTGCTGCTTCCCTTTTGGGATGACGAATCTCGAGTCATCAGTGTGGGGACACTGGAGCGAACATGCAGGTGGTTGTTGGAGAACAACGGTACTGAGCGTGACCAACTACGAACAGTTACATGGATGTCTACTCATTCGTCAGTAACTGGTTCGATGTTGCAGTGGTACAACTGATCCTTAGACTTGCGGCACCACGGCCATTCAATGTGAGGCTACTATAGTTTGACTATGCAACAAACTCTGATCCTAGCCATAGGTCCTAGTATATGTTGGCTGCAGTCGGTTCATATAAGGAATGTGTGTGTGTTTATAGGGGATCTATCGCTCTCGGTAGAGAGATAATTAGTTCTATGCTATTTGTAAGGCAAAGCTCAGAAATTCTCGGCGGGGGTAATATGGTGTATGGAAAGAGGTTTCCAAGAGTAACCATAAGAGCTTCTGTCTGATCAAATTTGTCATATGACGGGTGATGGGGTTTGACGAATATTCCATGACCTCCACTCAGTTGGAACTATGCGATAGAAGGATTGTATTGTACGATAACTGCACCTAGAGAATCAGTCCGATATTCACTTCTAACTGGATTGCCACTACATGCTGCTAAGCGTCACTGGTGGATTGTGGAAACCAATAGAAATAATTATTAATAATTAATTATTCTATTAGGGTGGAATCAAAAGAGTTTGAGCCATCGAAAGAAGTTTCGATGATGATGTAGATGGAGATCGCATCATATCTCACTACCAGACAGAATTGAACCTATTAGGTCACACACATAAGAAATCGCGCATGATCGATATTTAGGGGACGATAAAAGAAGTGTATCGGATGGATTAATTACAATTTAATATAGTTAAATACTAAAGTTTACTAATTTATTAGTAAAAGGACTAATTTGTAATTATTGTAAATTAGAGATATTTTTGTGTAAAAGTTGCATGGTGTATTTACTAATCATTAGTAAATAATATGAGGACTTATGTGTAAATGTTACACACAAATCGAATTAGAATTAGGATTCGGAATTCGGTTAATATCATAACAAACTTGTGGGTTAATGGATAATCTAATCGGAATAGGATTTCGATTAGGATTAGGATTACGTTAGGGTTTTCTCATTATAAATATATGTCATATGACATATTAAAATTAATGAAAGATTAATACAAGAGAAATAGAAAACCCTAGCCGTCAATCCTCTTTCTTCCTCAAGTTCTCCACAATTAATCTATCGATTTCGATCTTCAAAAGTTGTTGGCACATCTAGAAAATTGATTCATCTTCCTCAAGTCAACGCAAAGGTTAATTCGTGATCGGATCACGGATTGAAGTGGTCGTCTAATTTGATCAAGGGCGTGATTTCGTGTGAACGCAAGTAGAGGCCGGGCGTGTGCGCGGCTAACCGAGGACGAACAATTTTAACAACGATTGTCGACTTCGCGGTGATCTCGACCCGCGCGAGGTAAAATATAATAAAATATAGATCCTATTTTATTAGATCAATTAGATCTATTATTAATGATCTAAAATGAAACACAAGGTGATCTTTGTTTTTCAAGAAAATTTTTAATTGTGTTATTTTCTTCCGCTGCGTACACATGATTTTCTTACAAAGGTTTGGTTCGTATGAGGTCAAATCTTGGGATTGATCTTTTTCTACCCTAATTGGTAGGTGTTCTAATGCGTTGGTGCGCTCGGTTCGGCAATCCGACGAGTGTACGTGAAGATATTGAGGAAAAAAGGCAATTTCGGTATGATTGCCGCAGCTCGCGGCGTAGGTGTCTAAAAATCACGAAAATTGGACCGTGGCATCCTAGCATTCCTACGAGGTGGGGGGTGCTATCCGAGGTCACTGAATTTCCTTCTTTGTCTATGTTACCTTTATTGAGCATATTGATATTAGCATTCATGCATATAGGGTAGTGTGATGAGTATTCTTGGTTGAGATTCATTATATGCTTTAGAGAATAATGGATGAATTGACATAGAACCATGTGAACTATGAATGTGAAAACCCTATATGTGTGTGAATGTATGAAAAAGACTATGACAATAGTAAACAAAGGTGACATTGACATTAGCGACGAGATTGGCACCGTGACTGAGAATGGCTAAACAAGGTTTTAACCTATTGTGGCTTAGTAAATGGTACAAATGATAAGGTAGCAACCTATCATTGGCATCGTGGATTGTGGCAAATGTGGCAATACGTCCTCAATTCGAGGATTGGATCGTACTCACATCGGACTTGGCTTGAGGGAGATAGCTCCTCCTCAAGCGGTGTACTCCGGAGTGTAGACACTACGGGGAGAGTGCCCCGTCATTGTTCCCTTGGGTAGTAGTGCAAGTAGCCTCCCCCTGTAGACGGGAATTCGGATTGTGAGTTTGGGATAAACCAGGAGCATCCCAGGATGATTGGGTAAAGGCCAAAGAAACAATGAGGAAAAGCATGCATGCATAATTATCATATACATGATTATCTATTTGTTGACAGCTTTCTTGCAGGTATTGTATTAGTAGCATTAGTTGGTTTGCTATCTACTTTTCTTGAAATACATATGCATGAATAGACCTAGAGGGCGAGTCGGCAAGGTCGGCGGCCGAACCCACTGGAAACTTCGTTGTAGTTCTCACACCACTAACCCTGCAGATCCATGTGCGAGTGGGGCGGCGGAGGATCGAGGCAAGGGACTAGCGCCGTAAATAGCTGCCATCAGAGTTATAGGCATTCCCTGTGTATATATTCAACTTTTGTATGTTGAACTAGAAATGTAAAAGATGTAAACCTTATATTTTGGGTTTTGGATGTATGTCTATATAATGTAAATGAATGGAAAAGAATGAGTGTAATAGTATAGTTTACTTGTATTTGATTAAAATGTAATCAAATGACATGTATGTGGTTGTATGTTCATAGTTGTAGCTTAGAGCTTTCACTATTGTGGTTGATGTTTGCCTTCGAGCAAACCTTGTATAATTGCGATCTCTTGTTTGATTTGCTTATCTTATACATGTTGTTGGAGCCTTGGGCGGACAGAGGAGGTGTTGTCCGTTTGGCGTCTGTTGACGTGCCCGAACCGACCAAATTAGCGGTCCCAGGGCGTGACAACCATCCTCTGGTAAGCACGGAACTTCTGAGCATAAGTACTAGTCCGTGCTCCCCCGTGTTTCAGGTAACAATGCTCCAAATTGCTGTTTTCAATAGTGCTTGCCAAGTGTTCGGTAAATTGACGATTCATTATTTTGGCTTTTGTAGTCAATCCACTGATCGAAACTTAGGTTTCCTTGAAGCACGGCGTTCATAAGTAGATCCAACACGCAGTGCTCACCTCACCTGTGTGATCCGGACGCTCAGTGGAATCGCACAACTATCGGGTACTAGAAACGACTCTGCGTGGTTGATACACGCTCTTCGACCGTCAGCGATCATCTGAGTGACTTCGACGCTGGTCCACTGCTGCCGAAGACACGTCCTCAATCCCTGAACGTTGTTGGTTCACTTCTGGATTGCGCAAATTTGGTACATTTCCCAAAACCCATTTCATGGTTAGTGGATACTTTACGTATAATTATGGGTCGATTTGGGCACTTGGGCGCTTTGCGCATTGTGGGTGGTGTTGGGCAGCAGTGTTTACTAGTATTTGATGTTTGGACTTGTTGTCCGAGGTTTGGAAACATTTTGTGGCCGATTTGGTGCGAAGTGACACAAAATCTGGCCGAAATCGAATCGATTATGTGGTTTTCAATTTCGTTATCACAAAATCAATGTGTTGCTATCCAATTTTTTTGTTAAGCCTTATTGGCTAGTCTAACCTCATGTTTTACATCCCTCGGGACAGCAAGTACGTTGTGGGTGGTCCTGGTACCGAAATTGGCATTTTGGAAAATCGATTTGAGTTACTTTTGGAATTTTGGAACCTCTTATCGCGTACTTGCGTGCGGCTGCCCCAACACTTAAAATGGGGTGCTTGGAATAGCGGGTATGACTTAGAGATGTTTGGTGTGTAGTACACTGAACTTTAGCAAATTGCAAGGTCTTAGTGTAAGAATAGTATTTAGAACTATTCTAGCTGTTTTGAGGGTTGTCGGTAGTGTACCGACACCTAACTTAAGTTCTATGAGTGCGAGAATGGATTACTGACACTAAAATTTGCAAACTGCAGGGCTTTGAGTTTTGAGTACCGATACCTGAGTGGGGTACTAGAACCCTAGGGGGTTGCCAGAATAGGTTGCTCTCGAGTTTGAGAAGTTGGGTGTTGAGTACCGGTACTGAGTCGGTGAGTACTGGTACTGCATTGGGCTGGTACTAGTACACTGCATTAAACCCGAAGGTCCCACTCTCGGGTTTTACGTGTCTGAGTGCCGGGTACCGGTACTCCAATTCGAGTACCGGTACTCAATGTGGCAGAATATTTTTTTTTGTGAGTTATTGAGGGATCTTTTGATAATTGTGCAGTTGGCTTTATCTCCAACCGTCCCCTAGCTGTTCTTTCCTATGCTGGGAGCTGAGAAGCAGTGGGTGAGCTTCTTCTCTTTCTCTCTCTAGACTTTTTTCCAATTTTTGGTGGAAATTGATAGAATTGATCCCTTTTTTCTTCTCTTTTCCATGGAGGCTTGTGTTGTGATTCTTGGAGGAATCTTGGAAGTGTAGAAGGGAGTATTTCTGAGGATAAACCTCCAACCCTAGCTCAAGGTTGGGTTGGTTTGGAGCTTTTGAAATGGTTAGCTTCTTATTTGCTACTTTTGTATGTGATTTTGGTTGAATTGGTAGAAGTGGAGTTTGGTTTTGGAGTTTTTTCATGGCTGAGCTTCTAGAGCCTAAGTGATGATTGTTAAACTCTCTTTTATGTTGGAATTGAAGCATCCCAACCTTAAGTAGAGTTTGGAAAAAAGTTCTTGTCTATTTAAGGTATTTTTTACCTATTTTTGGGTTGATTTTTGAGTAATGTCGTGGGAGGCTTCTTGAGTAATAGGCATGTGAGACATATAAGTGTGTATATATATGTATGCCTAGGTGTGGACATTGAACATAGGTTGACGTTCTCTAAGGATATTAGAGAACTCAACAAAAACTAGATGCTATGCAAATTATGAATCCTAGGTGTGGACAACTAGGATAAAGAAATAACGTGATTAGAATGTCATTAAACCTATAGTCGAGCGAACCTAGGTAGGAAATGTTATTGAACCTAGTGTCATTGAACATTGGCTGGAAATATAGTGGTAGGGTGACCACGTGGACATGAATGACTCAAACCTAGAAATGTTGACAATATAGGGTAAAGACAAGGAACCCTTGTGACTGTGAAAGAAGGAATTCCGGAACTCCTAACAACCTATGGCCGTGGGTGCGCTAATTGCAGCCTAATGCCAAAGGGGTGACTTGATGTCTGCAAGCCTATGGTTGGGGGTGTGCGGAATGCCACCTAATATCAAGGTGAGAGGTAAGATGAATGAACTCGCTACCAATAACTCCGGTGGTCAGGGGTGCTCAGAATAACACCTAATACCAAAGGATGGAGCGACTTCGCAAGTTATGGACTTACGGCCGGGAGTAGACGAGAATCTCGCCACCTAATGCCAAGAAGAGAATGGTGGTACTCCGCTAATGATTGACTCAAGGCCGAGTCGGGTGGTATAGCTTGGCTAAGGTAAAGGAACCTTAGGAGCGGATTGGAAATGTGTAACGATCCAGCCCACTAGCAACAATAACTCGTTGGGCCCAACCACCGGCCCAAAATGCTTAACCCAGTTATTATTACTAGTGTCTAAGTCTATTATATACCCAATCACAACCCCATTCCTATCCGATGTGGGATTATTGGAGTGTGACAGACTCTCCCCGTAAAGGTCCTGACGTCCTCGTCAGTCTAATCACACACACAGCCCAAGATCACCAGGCAATGTGAGACTCGTCTCGCTAGCCTTGTCATCCAGACCCTAGCATAGTCGGTCACCTTGTCATTCAGACTCCGGCATAACCTATCACCTTGTCTTTCAGATCCTGGCTCAGCTGAGACTCGTCACACATTTTCGGCTGGTGAACCGGCTCTGATACCAATGTAACAACCCAGCCCACTAGCAACAATAACTCGTTGGGCCCAACCACCGGCCCAAAATGCTTAAGCCCAGTTATTATTACTAGTGTCTAAGTCTATTATATACCCGATCACAACTCCATTCCTATCCGATGTGGGATTATTAGAGTGTGACAAAATACGATGGATTGTGAAATAGAAAGTAGAAGAGGAATACCTACTTGCATGAATTTCATTATTGCATTTTGTTGAGGCATAAGCAGGATGTTTATTCAATTGCATAAAGTTGAATTATATATTATATGTTGGACTAACATGCTTATGTTGCCTCCTTTGGACCTGTTGGGTCGAGCTCTTCCCTTAAGTGGCCGTACCCATTGGAAACTATATTTATAATTCTCACCCCTATGTTTTCAGGTCCACACGTGAGCGGCGCGGTGGCGCAAGAAAAAGACGTAGCTTAGTAGATAAATGCCCTACCACTCGTGACCAGAATAGATGTACCCTTGGATCTATGTGGCCTAAGGGCATTGAAAATAAAAGAGAATGAAAATGTAATAACAGCTTGATTGTATTTGGAAAGAAAGAACGAAAAATGTAATATGTGAGTGTAATGTGAATGCTTGTAATAGCATAGTGGTTTATGTTTATGATGCTTTCCTTATACAATTTGTGTATGAATTCGATTCCTATTTGGAACATCTTGAATTGTACGAACTGTGACGCATTGCACGTAAAGAAAAAACTCTGTCCGTTTGGCGGGTCTAGCACACGCGCCCATGCAGGGCTTCTTCCACCTATTTGGGGAAGGGACGACCGGGCGTGACAACAGGAATAAAATTCATACACAGATTGTATAAGAAAAGCATCATAAATATAAATAACTAAGCTTATACAAGTTTTCACATTACATTTACATTTATATTTTTCTTTCCAAATACAATGAGATTATTATTACAATTTTATTTTTCTTTCTTTCCTCTCACTATCCCTAAGCTACACAAATCCAGGGGTACATCTATTTTGGTCACAAAATAGTAGGGCGCTATCTATCGAGCTACTCCCTTTTCTCACGCAGCCACGCTGCTCACGTGTGGACCTAAAAATATGGGGGTGAGAACTATAGATATAGTTCCCAGTGGGTATGGCCACCCAAGGGAAGAGCTCGACCCACTAGGTCCAAATGAGACAACATAAGCAGGTTAGTCCAACATATAAACATATAACTCCACTATATGCAAATAATAAAAACATGCTTATGCCTCAAGTAAATGTGATAATAAAAATTATGCAAGTAGATCTAACTTTTCTACTTTCTATTTCATTACTCATATCTCATCCAATCAGCTCTTAAGGTTTCTCTTGTCTTAGCCAAGCTAAACCATCCAACTTACTCTTGAGTCAATCATCAGCTGACTACCGCTCACTGTCCAGGCCTAAGGGGAAGGACGTCTCATATGCACCTCAGCCTTAAATCGACTCGACTATAGGTCATTCATCGGGCGAGGAAATACCACCGTAACCTTGACCATAAGTTGCTTATCCGGCGAGGAGAACCAACATACCTGTAATCAAGAATCACTGTCGGACGAGGAGAACCACATACCCACAGTCATGATGCACTATCGGGCGAGGAGAACCACATACCAGCAGTCATGAATCACTTGCCGGGTGAGACGAACCATATACCCGCAAGTATAAGTCTGGGGAATCCCGAATCCACTTTCAAAGTCTCAAGGGTTCAACATTTACTCTACGTTGCCAACCTTTCTAAGTCCATGTTCTTATGTCCAAGTGGTCATGCAATCACTATGTTTCATAACCTAGGTTCAACAACACTAGGTCCTATGTCTTTCCCATCTAGATTCACTCAATTCTAGGTTTAATGACATTCTAATCCAAGTGGTCTTCCTACCACTATGCTTTCCAACCGATGTTCAATGACATTCTAATCCAAGTGGTCTTCCTACCACTATACTTTCCAACCGATGTTCAATGACATTCTAATCCAAGTGGTCTTCCTACCACTATGCTTTCCAACCTATATTCAATGACATTAGGTTCAATACTCAATCATGTCCTTCTCTATTCTGGTTGTCCACACCTAGGATTCATGATTCCATGACTTCTAGTCTTTGTTGAGTTCACTAATGTCCCTAGTGATTCAACTTATTTCGTCCATTCATGTCTAGGCATACATACACACCTATATGTTCCACATGCCTAATGTCATCATCCAATGGCAGTTATTCAATCTAGTAACATATGATTTCTACTTCCATATGTTTCACATAATAATCTACTATTACATACATGCATCAACAAGTAATACCAATATTAAACTTTACTCTTTGGTATGGAAGTGACCTAATCACTTCAGTGAAACACAACCCACCTTGTAGTTCCCCCAATTGTTTGTTGACACTTGCAATTAGGCCAATATCTTTGTATCTCCAAGCTTGCCTCTAAGCTTTCCTTGTCCTTCACGAGAGATCCATTCATTACCATTTTCGAACACCTAATTGATTTTTTCTCTTGAAATCAAGTTGCCCCACTAGATTTTCTAATCCTCAATTAGGGTTTTAAAGAGTTAAAATATTTTTAGAGCCCTCCATAAAAAAATCTCTCTTTCAACCCAGGGTTTTCCAAAATCCACAGCAAAACACACTTTCACTTGCTAATGTCTACAAGTTGTATCCTAGATTAGTCGAGGGTTTGATAAAAATCCATTTTATAAGGTTTAAATCAAAACCCTAGCTTTAAATCCCAAAACTCACCTGTGCCCAATGCTTTCCTCTTCTTTCTTGCTCAAGAAGAAAGCCCTCAACCTCCAAGTCCCTCCTTCTAGCTTGATCCCTCGAGCTCCAAGGGTTGGATAAAAAGAAGAGAGTGAGAGAGAGGAGCTTCTCTTTCCTCTTTCTCCTTGTGTGTGTTCGTGTGGGGCAAACAGAGGAAAAAGGAGATGGCTCCTCTTTTATAGGCCCTCACTTGATTTTACCAAAATACCCTTCAAAATCTGCATTTCGCAGAACCGCATACCGATACTGGGTTCGCATACCGATATTCGAGCATTTAGTTCTAATACCCCTTTTCCAGTTCCTCAAAACCCGAACGTTGAATCCCTAATTGATTTTTTCTTCTTGAAATCAAGTTGCCGTATTTGATTTCCTAACCCTCAATTAGGGTTTAAAAGGATTAAAACATTTTTAGAACCCTCTATAAGAAAATCCCTCTTTCAACCTAGGATTTTCCAAAATCCACGGCAAAACGCACTTTCACTTGCTAATCTCTACAATTTGTAACCTAGTAATAGCCTAGGGTTTGATTAAAAATCCATTTTACAAGGTTTAAATCCAAAACCCTAGTTTTAAATCCCAAAACTCACATTTGCCCAAAACTTTTCTCTTCTTTCTTGCTCAAGAAGAAGGCTCTCAACCTCCAAATCCTTCCTCCTAGCTTGATCTCTCAAGCTCCAAGGGTTGGAGAAGAAGATGAAGAAGAAGAGAATGAGAGAGAGGAGCTTCTCTCTTGTCTTTCTCCCTATATGTGTGCGTATGGGGTAAACAGAGGAAAAAGGGAAGAGGGCTCCCCTTTTATAGGCCCCCACTTGATTTTATCAAAATACCCTTCAAAATCTGCATTCTGCAAAACTGCGTACCTGTACTTAGGTTCGCATACTGGTACTCTAGCATTTAGTTTCGGTACCCCTTTTCCAGTTCCTTAAAATCCGAATGTTGGATTCTCAGGTTTTCTATTGCGTACTGGTACCCAATTTTCCAGTAATGATACTCAGTACAAAATCAATACAGGTACTCAGGTTCAGTTCCTCAGAACCTGAGAGCTAGTTCCTCTCCTTTTGCACTGCGTACCGGTACTCAGTACAAAATCTGCAGCTTCGACAGATTTAATACTTCGGAATCCGTTTTCGCGCTCTGTTTGCGTCGAAAACACTCGAATACTCCCCAAACTTTGTCAGAACTATTTTAATAGCTTTTTAAGCTAGCTCCCACCAAAACTTTATAATTATAGAAGTTCGGTCTATTACAAAGAACTTGAACATTGCAGAGTTATTAGGCCTATACAGCCCACATGATGAAAGATGAGGAAGAATGGAAACGATGTACCATCTTTCAAACTCAAGTTCCTAGTAATGGACAAGTTAGTTTAATGATTATAGACTCAAAAAGTTATGCCAACATCATTTCTGAACAAGCTATTGACAAACTAAAACTGAAGACCACACCGCATCCATGAGCCTTACAAATCGGCATGGGTGAATAACCAAAATTTGAAAGTCACTCGAAAATGCCTTGTTGTTTATTCAATTGATAAGTTAATTCAACAAGCATCATGTGATGTTCTACATATGAAAGCCACACAGATACTGTCACGCCCCCAACCGCACCACCCGAAAACGGTACCAATTTGGTCCGGTTCGAGGGCGGCGGGCGTGATGCCGGACGGACAGAGTCTCCCCTGCCCGCCCTAGGCTAAGCAACAACGAGATTGTGTACAACAAGTCCCCAGGAATACAACTTGAATTCATACACAATCAAACAATGACAATCGAGAGCACAAACAGTACTATGTAACAACAAAGAGCACAAGTAGATAGCATACAAGTATACAAAAGAGAGAAACTTAACTATTTGAGACATAATTGAAATATTAAACCTCTTTCGATATCATTTAACTTTAATACAACTTGCATTCTTTTCCAAAATGAAGATACATCATATACTCTCCAAAACCTCACCCTATACAACAACTACTCTCAAAATGTAAAAGCAGGGTGAACTAATGCAAGTAGGAAAGTAAGCTATCAACTGATACTGCTAGGGCGCTAAGCCCTTGCCGCGATCCTCCCGCTCGGACGGGACACTCGAACTAGCACCTGCAACAAGGGGTGTGAGAACTACGAATAGTTCCCAGTGGGTTCGGCCGCCGACTCCGCCGATCTACCCACTAGGTCTTAAGCAGGCATAGAGAGATATATATGCAAGATATATAAAGCTAAGCTGAACTGAAAGTAGGTATGTAGAACAACTATATCAAGCTATGCCTTAATCTGAAATCATGAATGCATGAACAATAAATAAAGCTGGGTAAGTAAGCAACTATGAACAACAACAGCAACTATAAAAGCTAGCTATCATGAGCAATAATAATGAGTATGACTCAATAGGGAACCAAATCTCAAGGTGAACTCGAGGTTCACAAGCATAACTCACGTGTAAATCTCATAGGGAAAGTCTCACTGAACTACTCCCCGAGACCGCCTGCGGACAGCACACAGACCGTCCAGACAGCACACTGACTGTCCCTCTAGTGACCAACCTCCGGAGTGCACAGCTTGTGGGGAGCGACCCCTCCAAGCGCAGACAGGCTATGTGAGCACGATCAACTCACGAACAACAGCAACCTACCCTCTAAGGGCAACATCATCTTGGAATCAAGGTATTCTTGTACCCAATCTCATAGAGTCTCAACTACACTAATGTTCTAATATCAAGGTCATCAATAATCATATGTCACTTGTCATAGTTTTCTAACTAGATGCCACTCGTCATTTAGACTCATTTTCAACACTAGTTACATCATACTAGTTCTTTAGCAACATAAGCATTAATTATCTCATATAGGGTCTAGGTTTTTTTATCAAATAACCATCATGCATACTAGATCATGAACCAACCAAGCAAGATATATTGAGCTACTAGCATGCAAGTATAAGCAATAATATCTATCTCTGGCCCTATATGAATATGCACAATATGCAAATAGATCAATATTACACTTAGATATAGAAGGTAGCCCGATTGCTTCGGGATGGTCACCACGCACCTCGTGGTAGTACCGTAGAGCTACTAAACTTGGCGTCGCGGTCCACGTGCGCCGCTTCAACGCCTCGGGTCAAAACGAACCCTAGAGCACTCAAATCGGCGATATCTCCGCACTCGCTCGACGGATCGACGAACCGTCTTCGCCTACGCGTTTGGGGGCATAGCAATTAGGTTTTTGACCCATCAAAATAGATCAATCCCTCATATTTTCAAAAATTTCAAAATCAAGCCCTAGGTTTAGCACCCATGGGAAGCAATGGTTTCTAGCTTCATTGTGAGCTAGATCCATGTCCTCTAAGCTCATTAGGTTCCATTTGAACCATTAAAACCAAACAAAACCATCCAAACCCTAAAAATCCCAAGTTAGGGTTGAGGCTTACCTTTAGGGTTTGCTCCAAAGCAAGCCCTAGCTTGAAAACGTGGAGGAAGAGAGGTTTGTTCCCTTCTCCTTGTGTAAGATATCGAAATTCGACGATATTGGCTAACTTTGGCCAAATGGGCCAAAGTGGGCGATTGAACGGTTTGGACAAGTTTCATTCAGTGTTTCAACATTTTTGGAAGAGTAAAAATGAGTTCCAAAAGTGTTGGAATGGTTTTAGCGTTGTTGGACGCGAAAAGAAATCGAAACAGATCGAAAAACAACATTCTGGAGCTGCTGTACCGGTACAAGGGTGATGGCTGTACCGGTACAACCATCGCAGCTAGGCTGCGTAACTCTCGGGTTCGAAGGCTTCAGGCGCTGTACCGGTACAAGGCTGGCTTGTACCGGTACAAGCTCTGCGAAACAGACTAACCCGAGGCTCGGTTTGCGCTCGGTATAAGGCCTTGTACCGGTACAAGGTCCCGTGTACCGGTACAAGGGCGCGGCAGCAGCGGGTTAAGTTGCAAAATCTGATAAAAGGAGGGCTCTTTAGCATTTTGTTACAATAGAAGACTTAAACCCCTCTCTCACAGCCATCTCCTCTCACTCTCTCCTCAGCTCACTCTCTCTCTAGCTCCCTCTCTGTCTCTCTAACCGGTTGAAGAAGAAAAAGAGAGGAAGAAAAGGAAGGAGAAGATCAAGGGGAAGGAGAAGAAGCTCTCCTCCTCCACGTTTTCAAGCTAGGGCTTGCTTTGGAGCAAACCCTAGAGGTAAGCTCTAACCCTAGTTTTGGATTTCTAGGGTTTGGGAGGTTTTCGTTGCTTTAATTGGTTCAAATGGAACCTAATGAGTTTAGAGATGATGGATCTAGCTCACATTGAGGCTAGCACCCATGGTTTTCCTCATTATTGCTAAACCTAGGTTTTAAAAAGGGTTTGTTGCTTAAGAATGGTTCAAATGTAAACCATTGGAGCTTAAGAGAAGGTTCAATCCCAAGTTTGGAGCTTGAAACCATGATTTCTCTATTGTTGCTAAACCTAGGGTTAGATTTGGGGTTTTTGAAAATATAAGGGTTTGATCTCTTTTGAGGGGTTAGAAACCTAATTTTCATGCTTATAAACGGGTAGGCGAAGACGGTTCGTCGATCCGACGAGTGGGCACGAGGATATCGCCATTTGATGCGCTAAAGGGTTAAAGCTAACCGAACGAAAATTAAGCGGCGACAAGATTAGCACGAGAACGCGTCTCGGATTGTTGCGGCATCACCTAAGGTGGGGGAGTGCCATACCGAAGTCATCGGGCCACCTTCTATGTCTAAGTTTAATTTGATCTATTTGCATATTGTGCATAAACATATAGGGTTAGAAAATGATTATTGTTGCTTATACTTGCATGCTAGTAGCTCAATATATCTTGCTTGGTTGGTTCATGATCTAGTATGCATGATGATTGTTTGATGAAAACCTAGACCCTATATGAGATGATCAATGCTTATGTTGCTAAAGAACTAGTATGATGAAACTAGTGTTGATAATGAGTCAAATTGACGAGTGGCATCTAGTTTAGAAAACTATGACAAGTGGCATCTAGTTAGAAAAACTATGATGAATGACATTGTTGATGTTTCCTTGAGATGATCACATTAGTGTAGTTGAGACACTATGAGATTGGGTACATGTATACCTTGCTTCCATGATGATATTACCCTCAAAGGGTTGTTGTTGTTGCTCGTGAGATGATCTTGCTCACATTGCCTGTCTGCGCTTGGTGGGGTCGCTCCCCTCAAGTTGTGCGCTCCGGAGTTTGGTCACTAGAGAGGCAGCCCTGCTTGCTGCTCGGATAGCCGCTTGTTATCCGCAGGCGTACTCGGGGATAGTCCAGCTCGACATCCCTAGGAGATTGATATGTGAGCCTTGCTTGTGGACCTTGTGTTCACTTGGAGATTGGGTTACCTATTGAGTCTTACCCATGATTGATGTTCATAGTAGCTATTCATTGTTCATATCAGCTTACTTGCTTACCTAGTAGCATATTCTATAGTTACTATGATAGCTGTTGTAGATGTTGATAGTTGCTTACTTACCCAGCTTATTTATTGTTCATGCATTCATGATTCCAGATTGAGGCATAGCTTGATATAGTCGTTTACATACTGCTTTCAGTTTAGCTCAGTTTTATATATATTGCATATATATCTCTCTATGCCTGCTTGAGACCTAGTGGGTAGATCGGCGGAGTCGGCGGCCGAACCCACTGGGAACTATTCGTAGTTCTCACCCCCGTGTGGTTTTGGGGGCACAGGTACACAGGACAGCGGGCCTTCAGGATGGATCGTGGTAAGGGCATAGCGCCCTAGCTTTTGGTAGATAGCTTTCTTTACCTACTTGCATTAGCTCTATACCCTATACTTTTGGTTATGCTTTGAGAGTAGATGATGTATAGGGTGAGGTTTTGGAGAGTTTATGATATATATTCATTTGGAAAAAGAATGCAAGTTGTATTAAACAGTTAAAGTTAAATGATATCGAAAGAGGTTGAATATTCAATTATGTCTCAATTAGCTAAGTTTCTCTCTTTTGTATACTTGTATGTTTTACTTGTATCGCTTGCTCTAGTTGGTTGTAGTACTGTTTGTGCTCTCGTTTCGTTGTTGATTGTGTATGAATGCAAGTTGTTTTCCTGGGGACTTGTTGTACACAATCTGTTGCTTAGCGTTGGGCGGACAGGGGAAACTCCGTCCGTTCGGCGGTCGCGCCACCGCCCTTGAACCGGACCAAACTGGTACCGTTTTCGGGTGGTGCGGTCTGGGGCGTGACACCTTGATCTTCTCCTTCCTCTTCTTCCTCTCCTCTTCTTCTTTCTCTCCTTCTTTTTCCTTTTCTCCTTCTTCTTCTCTATTTCGGGCAGAGAGAGAGAGCTTTGAGAGAGAGAGAGAGGCTGAGTGAGTAAGGGACTGGCTGAATGAGAGGGGTTTAAGTCCTCTATTGTAACAATACCTCAAAAGCCCCCCCCCCTATTTTCTAATATCTCCAAACAGACCCACTGTTTCGGGTCCCTTGTACCGGTATACGGTTTCTTGTACCGGTACAAGGCCTGGGTGACAGCCGAACCCGAGCGCACCCGAGCCGAGGAGCCGAACCCGAGCGCACCCGAGCGCTCGGTTCCCTCGGTTTCAACGGGTTTGTACCGGTACAAGCCTCTTGTACCGGTACAGCACCTGGAGCCCTCAAACCCGAGAGCTACGATGGCTGTACCGGTACAGCCATCAACCTTGTACCGGTACAGCAGCTCCAGAATGCTGTTTTCACTCTTTTTCAGCTCCACTTCGCGCCGATTGATGTCCAAACCATTCCAACACCTTTGGAACTCCTTTTTACTCTTCCAAACTTGTTGGAATGCCGGATGGAACTTGTCCAAACCGTTCAATCGCCCACTTTGGTCCATTTGGCTAAAGTTAGCCAATTTCCATCGAGATTCAATATGTCACATATACTACTTCGAAGGCCATGGATGTATGATCACAAAGTGAAGCATGATAGATATAAAAATACTTATTCGTTCAATTGTGTTCGATCAAAAATGAAATTCATGCCTTGTAAATTAATTAATATTTTGAAGTTGAAGATGGGTGAAAGCTTCCTTCTATGTGGAGTTGGTCTCACTATGGGTGATGAAATTCTTGGAGCATATCTAAATATCTTCGAGCTTCAGTAGGTATCTCGAAGACAAGATTCTATGGAGCGGAAATGAATGATGCAGAATTAGATGCGAATAGTTTTGATTCGTTTAGGTTTTATTTTTTTTTTCTAATTGTTAGAATTACTTTGTTTGTTTTAGTTGTTTTTCAAAGATTTTTTTAGAATTCATCATGTGGAATAAATCTTTAAAAATTAGAGATATGGATTAGAAACTTTTTAGATATTTTCGAATTTAGAAAAAATCCCTAAATTCGTAAGATTTGTTTTAAATTAGTATTATGTTTTTAAAGGTTATATATATAGCCTATGGATTGTAATTTTGAAGAAAAGTTACAAAAGAATAAAATTAGAATTTTGTGTTTTTAATGCGGTCATAGTATATTCTTCCACTCCTCTTCTTTGTTGTATACGTCGACAAAATTCTTCTTCCTAAAAAGGTTCAATCTTCTTTTTCCTTGCTCATCTTCTTTTTCCTCTATTTTTCTCTTATTTTTTTTCTAAAATTTTCTTTTCTATTTTTTTAAAACAATTCTATAAGCTTTCTGACGATTTCCTATTTATCAACTATTTTCACTCTTAACTTTCTTAATTTTTTTTAAAAAAATCTGAAAATTATTTTAAAACTTTTAAAAATTTCTAAATTTAGTTTTGAACATATTGTGCTCATCAGTAGCAAGATAAATTAGAATTTTTCTAATTTGTCATGCACTAACTATGCTAATATCTGTTATGCACATTATAATAATACACTAATGATAATATGGCTATCCAAAAGTGATACAACCTATCGGCAATGAGTCAATAGTGTTTCAATATAATTCAACTAGTCTTCTTTGAGCTCTCACGCCACTAAGTTACGAACCGACTGCTTTTCCAACAATTCCCTGCAAAACCGCATCACTCATCGCTTTAGAAAACATGCCACTATGTAGCAACATCAATTTCGTCACCTCACAACATAATCAAAAGTCACTAAAGAGTATAGAATATATACAGCACATAACCTCAAAAAAATGTGCACAAGGATTTAGAAAATGAATGCAATTGAGGGAAGGACAAAACGATTGAAGAAATGTTGGCGAAAAGAGTACCCTACCTGAAAAGAAGAAAAGAGACTATCATCATAGGTAAGAAGCAAATTCAAGTGGTTGATTCAGGGGACACATAAACTAGAATAAAGGCAAACAGCAAGTAAATACATTGAGAAGCAGGGCACAAGGAGTTGTCAAGTATAAGAAACCATGTGCAGGATCTTGTAACAAAAATTAGTAACAAGAGCCACTGATGTGAGTAATTCCTAGTAGAAGACTATAATCAGGCTCCCATGAAGTTCTTAAGTATTTACGAAGTTAGGTCAAAGAGGCAAGCCTTCATTTTTACATTGCGAAGAAAAATTATCTTTTAGTACACTATTACCATCTAATAGTACATCCCTGAAATTTGAGCCTTCTCAAGAAATTAGTGTAGAAGTTCCACCAACACAAAATTTGCTTGTCAACCTCAACAACTGCTTACTCTCTTCATCCATTAGGACACCGTCCTCCTTCATACGTTCGGCAACTATTAGAGGCATCTTACAAGCTTCTGCATATGTTCGAAGCAACGAGTTATAAATCTCAGTGGTTACATACCCAGCACGCCGAAGCATAACCAAGAGTTCCTCTGCGCCTTCAACATCACCATTCTTCTCAAGCTCTCTAAAAAATGCTCTTACAAGTTGGACATTAGGCTCCCATTCCTCCAAGCTTGAAAACGCCTTTTCCAAACAAGCTAAGGCCTTGTCCATCCGCTTCCTGCCCAACTGACCCAAAGCTAACAATTCCCATGTAGAGTAGCTAGGCTTTATTCCAATTTGTACAGTATGCTCATGGAAACTCTCTGCTTTGCTTATCATATTATTATTAATGTAGAAGGAAAGAATAATGTTTGGTACCCTTGAATCACGTGTACCTGACACGGACTCCCATTCACTGTAAACATTTTCAGCTTCCTCAATACAACCTAACTTTGTGAGCGATGAGAGCATGCATTTGTACTCAACATCACTCAACTTTCTAAAGATCAATCTCATTTTGTTCCATATCCGATCTACACTATCTTTATCTGACAGGATTGCATGGAGGCTAAGAAGAGAGCAATATGCAGCTCGCACTTTTCTAGAAGCCCTTTTCTCCATCTCCATCAATGCTTCTCGCCCCTTATCATGACATCCTGACTTAATATATATGTTTGCCAACAAGCTATATGTTATCCAATCAGCAGCTACCTTCTCTTTTCTCATCTCATGATAGATCATTTCTGCAGCTTCTGGACAGCCTTTCCTTGTACAGAAAGTTAACCATAGGTTATAGGTGACTACATCCGGAGTAGTGTTCCTCTTTAACTCTTTTATCAGTTTCGGCACCTTATCTAGCTCACCTGTTGATAGGTAGAGAGTAAGCATATGATTGTAGGGAAGGGGGCATGTGAGAAATCCATGGGCCATCATTTCTTTCAGTAGGAGTTCAGCCTTATCTGGTAACTTGTTCTGTACATAAGTGTGAAGAAGAGCAGTGCACGTTGATTGCCCCTTCATCCTATCAGGGAGATCTTCAAAGAACTTCTCCGCACTAGCCAAGCCACGAATTTTCGCAACCAAATCTAAATGAACAGCATAGTCACCTGGTAATAGTTTGATCTGTGGCTGAGTTGTCATCCATTCACATATCTGCATGCAAATACATGTATTAATTGCACGAAGAATTGAAATAACTTTGATCAACAGTATATTCAAAGGTAGTATATTAATGCAAAAGACTACAAATACTTAAAGATGAAATTGTACAAAACATACCTGAGATATGGACCATTTTGAATGGGCTACCCAACCTTTCAAAATTTTGATTTTACTACATAATCTTTCAATTTGTTTGATTAGAATCAATCAACGATATTTTGACTTCAAAATTTGAATGCATTGTTTATCTTTATAGGTTTAGTTAGTATACTTTATATAATTCTCACAACTATAAATTCATTAAAGAATATAATTAGCTTTAATTTTGAAGTCAAAGTACCGTTGACTAACTCAAATCAAACAAATTGAAAGGTTAGGTAGTAAAATCAAAATTTTGAAAGGTTGGGTAACTAATTCAAAATGATCTATAGTTTATGTAAGTTCTGTACACTTTTACCATAAAAAAGGATAAACTTCAATTAGCGCCCTGTGGCTTAGCACTTTGCGACACTACGGTTTGAAAGTTGCACTTTGTTAACTCATGGTTTTGTTTCCCTTTCATCGTTAAGGACGTAGCCCATTAGCTCTTTTTGACACTGGCTTGAAAGTTGCATTTTGCTAACTCATGATTTTGTTTCCCTTTCATTGTAAGGACCTACCAACCATCCTATGATTTGCACGTTACAACCATGTGGTTTGTAAAATGTGTGATTTTGCTATCCCTTGATTTGTAAAATATAGTACTTTGCCACAGGGGGCTAAAATGTGGGACTTCGTTATCCATAGAATGGCAGAGTTCAAAGAGACTAAATCGAAAAGGGGCCTAGTTAAAGTTTGCTCTCAAAGAAAATGTGATAGCTTCGATAAAAATATTATCACACGAAATCAAAACATTAAATAACAGAACTAATGCAGAAAATGCAATTCTATTGTTTCTACTTTCTAGAGGCTCTTGGATAATATGAAATCAAGATTTTTCAATCTAAAATTCTGAATTCTAGGACCATCACTTAGTTCAAGTCCTCTCTGTTGGCATGGGCTCAAAGAGGCCCTTTAGATTGATTTGTCTTATGAAAAGACTTTTCTTAAAGTTTTTACCTCCAAAAACTCAAAAAAAAATCCCCAAAAACATAATACCCTATTTTCTTGATATGGTGTTGAGTGTTGACACAACCCCGTGCCACGTGCTGACACGGCCTCAACACATTACAGCACATTCGGCAAGAGGCGGCACGGGCAATCCTTGCCACAAACAATGCATGTTTATAAAGCTGTTTTCTCTTTTTCTTTCTTTTTTTGATTCTCCACTTCATCTTTGCATGCTTTAAATGCTTCTAATGCGTCACCCTCCGATTTGACTAAATAAACATAACTATATCTCAATAAATCACCAATTAAGATAATGAAGTATTTCCTTGAGTTATATAGCTTTTAACATTACAAATATTAGAACGGACAATATAGTAACTCAAGCTGTCTCTCATCCTTACATGGATTCTTAGAATTACTTAGCTGGACGGCATGCTTGGTATTTTGAATGTTTTTTACCCCCACAATTTAAAATTAGATTTAAGCTAGCCATTTTCTTTAACTTTCTATAGTTAATATGCCCATGTCTTCTATGCCATAAATCAAAGGGATAAATACAAGGATAGCTAACTTCATTGATAAATGGTTTAAAAGACACAATCCTCAACTTAAATATTCCCTCAATTGAATATGCTTTACTAATATAAGCACTATTCTTGCTAATAACAATTTTCTCAATACTGGCCAATTATTTGGTGAACTCCCAACTTTGTTAAGTCAATCTCCAAAGACAAAGATCTTTTGAATTCCAGCAACAGAGCACGTTGTGCAGCATAATAGATTGCCCTGAAGAGAAATGCAACACCACTTATCCTTTGACAGCAATAGGTTCTGTAGTTTCATTGGCCATAGTGACCTTCTCGCCTATCAAGGCCTCCAAGGCATCATTAGAGTGATAGATGACATGAGTGATCATCAAATAAGTGTTTTTTATCGGCTGAGAAGATTCGCTACATGAATTTGTTGTTGCAGTTTAGCCTTGCATTCCTTTACGAAATGACCATGTTTACCATAGTTGCAGCACTGACAAGAGGTATCTTCTTTTAAAACTTCTTAGGTTGTGGAGGCTCCATGTGATGTTGATTTTAGTTCCAGTAACCATAAGAAAGTTTCTTCACATTTTATAATCGTTCCTTTTTGAATTTTGGGCTGCTTTACAAACAAGTTTCAACCATATTAGCCTCACCAAATCGCTTAAAAGCTATGTCTGCTATGTGTGCTTTATAGTGATTTTGTGCCTCCTCAGATGTGATGAAGTTCTTCAAGGAGAATTGCATCTAGCTTTGACGATAATCATTGATAAAATATTGACAAGATTGGGCAAGGTAAGTGAGTATGGCTCTAACTTGAAAGCTTTCAACTAGTGGCATATCCTTCTTCAAGACGAGTACATCGAGTAGTCAAATTTTGTAATTCCATGACACTTGAGGGTACATAGGTTTTCCACCAAGAACAGCAAAGTATTTAGTAGTTGGTCACTAGCCAAGTTCTGTTCTTATCTTCATTTACTCATCAACTCTATAAAGACGTTGAATTTCTTCCCAAATGCCTTAGCGGAAGTCTTCCCAAATGTCTTAGCGGAAGCCTCTCTATAATAAGTTCTGATCACTACCACTCATGCCACTCTAGAGATAGCTGCGCATAGAGAATTCTCCAGCTTCCAAGCTTCAAAAGCTGCTTCCTCACCATCTGTGGAACTATTGATAACTAAACGTGATGTTTGGATAAGAATACGATCTAGCATTTGTGTTTCTAGTGAAAACATCACTTTCCACTTCAAAGCAATCTAATCATATCCAGACCTTCTATCCCTTTAAACATAATCAAACCCATATATTTTTTAAAGCTCTATGATAGAATTAAGCATTTAAATTGTTCAAGTTGTAATCTAACAGAGGATTGAAGTCTCAAAAATAATGGATAAATAGTCCACAATAAAAGCTGTACGAAAATTGATCACTCCTTTTTGACGAAAGCAGAGATCTTATGCTGTAAAGAAGGAAAATGAGAGGACGAGAGTGTTTAAAGGATAGGGAGTGTGTGTAGTTAGTAACTCCTCTTCTCCTCTATTTATAGATGGAGAAGCCATCACACATCATATCTTCTTACACTAGTGTGACTTAAAACTAACACTAATGTGAGAAGACAACTCACATTGTCTAGCTTTTTGCCATACCTCAAAAATGTGTGATGTGATGGCATGTAGCCGTATCTAATAAATGAGATTGAACAAGACAATCTTTTCATTAATGAGATTATACCTATCCGTATCTAAACATAGTAGATCAACTATCCTGATAGATGGAAGAATTGCTAGATACATATCAAAAAGGGCAAGCAAGAACATAAGTCAATTGTGTGCCATATCATGTCATAGTGTCATACTAATTGGTTAAACTTAGACTGAATTTCTACCTCATCGGGTCTACCTTAAGCACACAAAATTGTGGAAATCTAGTAAGCCACATTAAAAAGAAAAAAAATGTAATCAACAAAATACCAATAGAGAGGAAGGTATTTGAAGTACCATAGACTTTTAAGCTGCATTTTTGCTGAACATAAAAAGTTATTTTCGGTTTGAAATTCTGGATTTTTGAATCTTGACTTAGTTTTTATTTTGGTTAAGTTCCAGATGACCAAATGTTTGACCACCCAAGCTCCCCGATCAATCGACCTCAGACACCAGCCTCCTCCTGCCTCCCTCCACTAGTTCTATTGCCCCCATGCAAAAGAAGAAGGGGACATGTGTCCTCCTTTCTGTTTATAAACCCCTTGCCTCCCCCCTCCCCCCCACCCTCTCTCCTCCCCTCAATTCGCCTCTCCCCCCAAACCCCCATTCCCCATCTCTCTTTCCTCTCCACTTTCTTTACTTTCCTCTCTTCTTCTCCTTCTGCTTACCTAGGTCGCATTCTCACTGACTCTTGAGATCTTCATGACAGCCTTGAGCTCATTGCGAAGTGGAGGTAAAGGATCTCCATCAGTGAGGGCTCTGGCCGATTCCAAGCTCGAGCTTTAGGGCCCGGTATTTGGAGCACCAGGCCCACTTCGGCTAGAATTCAATTCGAGTAAAATTTAGAATTTAGCATAATCCTTGTTTCCCGTTGTATGGATGATGTGCAATGATGTTTTGGATTTGAATTGGGTGGTTTTGATAGAGTTTTTGGTTGTATTGTTGCCCAATAACAAATTACTTGGGTTGTGTTTTTGGTTTGATGAAGTTTGGACTCAAACTGCAGTTTTGTTACTGTGATAGACTTACTGATGCAAACCGAGAGGTTGCCAAAATTGAATTTTCAAGTTTGCTTTTGTTTAAAGATATTTCTTGAAATAAACTAGGTTCAATTTATGGATTCCGGCGAACTTTACTATAATTAAAGCAAGGAAGCAAAAATTTCAGCAAGACGAAAAATTAAAATCGAATTGAAGCAATACTAAGATGATGATAAACCTTCGATATATGAGATAATAACAACCAACTGAAAATACATCTAATAGTTCAAAAAGGTGAATTCGGCTTTATCAGACTTAAAGCTTTAGGTTTGGTTGTTTGGTAAATATGGTTGGTAATGGTGGAAGGCTAGATTGAAAGGAGAAGAGAGATACAAAAGTGCACCGTTCACACGATTGCGGGGGATCCACGATCGACGAGAGCGGTACACCACGGGTAGAACTTCGGCAACAGGGAAGAAGAAGATGAGGTAGTGACTCCGAAAAAGATGAGGGGTAGAAGTAGAAGCCGATCTTGTCACGAGAAAGAAGCGTCAATGATCAAGTCAAGGAAGAAAACGATCTCGGTGCAAGGAAGAAGCGTCGATGATCTCACCGGGAAGTAGAACACCAAGGATAAAGAGTGAGAGTAGAATTTTCTATTCATCCAAATTATATCTCTTAAGGCTTCAAGAACCATGTATTTATAGTGTTGAGAGCCCTCTGATAATAAATTATTGTCTTTTCGCTTTCAACACAACACGGTCACCCAAGAGTCATGCATAGAAAACGAAGCAATTTTAAAGATTTCAAAGGTCTTTTTTTTTGGGGGAATTCCAAAGATCTTTTTGGGATTGTTTCTTTGTTTATTGGAGAAAAGGGTTTGGGTTAGCCTATGTTGCACAGATACGGATACGGGAATACGGATACGACACGATACGGATACGGTGATACAGCAATTCCTAAAACTTCTAGGATACGATACGCGGGATATACTTGAATAAAATATTATTTTAAATATATATAAATATATGTTGATTATATGTAGTAATATATTGAGAACAATCAGGATATCTGGACTATATTAAGAAATATATTCTAATATGCATTAACTTGTATAATTGTTCCACATATGTTTATAAAAAAAGATAATCAATCATATAAAATAATAATTCAAAAAGTATCAAACCAACTATCATCCAATTTAATCAAAGGATAACAATAGATATGTAGTCGCACAAACTAGATAATTAGCCATTCAATATATATATCTGTTTTGTTAGTTCTATTATTAAAATAGTAATTAAAAAATATGCTAACAATTTAATAGAGAAGGAAAAAAAATAATATTTTCTATAGCCTTTGTTGCTTAATGCTAGATTGACAAATTAGACGAAAGAGAGCAAATACTGTGTGAAGATAGAACGAGAGGGAGAGCCTTCTACCATTCAAGAGCAAAAAGATAAATAAAATGACAAATTTAACAGAGATTGGCGTTTTTCTCACTCTTTTTCTTCTTTCCAATAAGTTTGGACATGAGCTTTCAAAAAAATTTTAAGTTTCGATCATTTTAGATCGAAAAAGAACCTGGCCGTGTCCCCCCCCGTATCCCCCCGTATCCCTCACGTATCCGAGCCGTGTCCGATATTTTTTTATTTTTTAAAAATGCCGGATACTTCATTCCCGTATTGGACACGTATCGCCGGATACTTCATTCCTGTATCGGACACGTATCGGGCGTGTATCGGTATCCGATACGTATCCGATACGGGTACGGCATGAAATTTGAATATTCGTGCTTCATAGGGGTTAGCCAAATCAACTAAAACTAAATGATTTAAGTCCGAATCAAATACGAACCTACAAAATAAAAGAAAATTGCATTCGAAAATAAAACGAGATTTATTTGTTGCATCACTTACCTCGCCCCACAATTGACCGCAAAAACTGTTGCCTCGGATTAACATACGATTGACTGCCGGCAACCAAGGTCGACCACTCAATCGGCCATGGTCAACTGTTGTCAACCAAGGGTCGACCGTTAAGGCCGGAGAGAGCCCAAAACTTTACTTCCCTTACATGTGCAATTTGGTACTTTATTATAAGTTATCAGAAGTTTTCTTTGGTGTTCCTATTCTCGATCATCAATCCACTTTTTCTTTTCTCTTATTTGTTCCCTATCAATGATCTCGTTACTTGCGGTGATTAGGAACTCATCTCTTTGACTTACTAAGCTAAATAAATTCGAACATTTCTTGTTAAATGATGGCTGGCACATTCACCTATTTAGACGTGTTGGAATGCATTATATTGAAATTGTTGTTGCATGCTATTTATGGTCATGATTGAGATGAACATAATTTATGATTGAGATGAACATAATTTATTCTTGCATAGATCTGTAGTATGCATGTCCTTAGCAAAATAAATGGATTAACTAGAGACATGACCGGACTATATATATTTCTATGTGCTGATGATAGGACCTGTATTGACTATTTCACCTATATATTCAACCCGTGTTCCTTCAATATTGCTAAATAGTTGAATTTTAGCAACAATCACATATCTTCGAACATTATTGTCGAATGAACATAATGACGCTCAATTGATATCCTAGCTATATTAGTTGAACCTCTATAACAATCTATTTTCTTGTATTACCTTTCTTTTGCTCGCTACATGGACTCGATTCTTCATGAGTGACTCCGTTTGGTTGAGATACCATACCGAGGCTTGCAGCAGCTCTGGGCACTTGGCAGTGGAATGTGAGGAATACAGACTTGATGTCCTTGGCTGTTTCGCTTACGTCATAGACTGAGTCGACAGCCTGAGATGTTTTCGCATTAGTTTTGCTGTATTTGTTGTGGGATGTGAACTGGAGATTTAGAGAGAGCATAGTGAGTGAATACAAGCCCATTTTAGTATGCAAGGACAAGAGGACCTAACGTTGACACGGGATAGAGTTAGATCGGATCCTAAGAGTAATACCTAGGATGGTCAGGTACAAACAAGGTGCTAAGTGGTTAACATGTATTGTGTGGAAATACTACGCTAAAGTATGCTCAGGTAGCATAAGTGAGGATAAATACTCCAAGATGGCTGGGTACGTTATAACGAGCTATTTTGGAGTGGCGTATGGTGTTTGGAGGCGGGAGAAATGGATTCAAGTAGAGTGATTGCTTTGTATTTTCCTTTTATGTATTATATTATTTATTATTTAGAACTGACCTCCTACATATGGTACGTATATATACAAATTAGCATATAATATTAATAGATTAACTAATTAATAAATCTCTAAGTTGATTTCCTAATTACCTAGGTTTTGTGCCCAGATCCTGCACTACCAATGGAGCATGAGGCCCCACTTCTTAATCCTCCATCTAATTTTCCCGTAGAGTGACCTAATGTGAGCGACGCTTAGAATTTTTACTACTAGGTGTTCTTTGCTTATTGCTCTTTGTACATGCATATTTGTATTTTTGGTCTGAATTTACTTTATTCTACAGTTGGGAGACACGTGTGTGGCAGCTCTTTTGGTTTGTACTTGTATTTGCATATGAATAGATTTTGGGATGTATTATGTCTTTTCCATTACTCTTCAATGTATTTACATTCCGTTATTTTGGCTTGACTAAAAATGGATTTGCACGAGTTATGTCATCAACTGCATCATTTTCTTGCTTCTACTTTCCTGCTGGGTGGTCTTCTTGACCTTTTGGGTCTTATAATGGCTAATGACCATCCTATTCAGTGTTTTAGAGGGTGCATAGCCGATGGTACTATCAGCCTTACAAAAATTTATGGATTTGCGTCCAAATTGGACCAAATTCTAAACTTTGTATCATACCCGTCAAGACCTAGAAGGTCTAGAGCATGACAATATGGGACGCATGCATGATTTGTAAAATTAATTAGAATTTAGGAAATACCATATTACTTTGAAACAGAAAATAAGGTTTTGACTCTCAAAATCTAACAAAATCGAGCTCCTCGTTCGCAGTAGTGACAAGATAATCCCCTCACCATACGTAAGATCTTACTAGTTAACTTGTTCCAACATGGTGCCAAAATATGCGCAGTACTAGCTTGTCCGATCTCTAAGCAAATTATCCAGCGATAACTCGTCAGTAGGAAAATTCCATTAGGTCTTGTTGCAACCTAGAAACTCGATTTTCAGTTCATTGCAAGACAACAACAGTCGCTATTTTTGTTTGGAGAATGCCTTCCGCCTATATCTATTATATTCCTAGAAAAAATAATTTTGAAGCTGTATAGCACATACAAGGCATTTTCAAACATCTCTTTGCGCTCCCTGTACCCCCCCTTGGATAAACAAGAGAAAACGCTGAACAAGATGTCCACGCATTGCAAACAAGTCGAATAAGGTAAGGGGAGCAGAGAAGGAGGGAGCTTACTTCAAGGGCGTGCTTGAATCGCTTATACTTGCGGAGTTCGCGAACGACGCGATTGAGCTGGTACTTCTGGATGGTCTTTCCCTCCTCCGCCCATTTTCGGAGGACAACCAACGCGCTGCGCTTCGGATATATGAGGCTCAAAAGCCTCCGCCCAAGGGAGTCCCTTCCACTGCCATCAGCCTTTGGCTTGGCAAGGTCGGCCGACGAGGATGCTCTGCGTGCCCAGGCGGACAGCACGAGCCGCAGCTGACGGGCTGAGGTCCAGATCATCAACGTGACTACTACGCTCGTACGCTTACGAGCTCTCTTCCGTCTGATTCTTATCAGGGTACACTCCCTTCGACAGCCCTTAGAATGGGTTGGGTACTTGGGTGTGGATTTTGTTTCGGCTCAAAGCGGAGCTTCAAAAACAGCGGACCTTCAAAAACTAGTCTAAATTTTAGAACCCATGTGCTTTCGACTGTGTATCCGGATTAATACATTTCAAACAGTTTTTATGTGAATACATGAATATGTATATTTAAAAGCATATAAGATGGACAGCTCGTGATCTTTTGTTTGTATATTGCTGATATTTTAATTTTTGATACCAATATGAATGTGATAAATGATATAAAAAATTACTTAATAAGAACTTTTAAATGAAAGATCTTGGACAAACAGTTATAATTTTCAACAAAAAGATCATTAAAAAATCATAAGAAATTATTATTAGCCAACTATAGTGAACAGTTATTGAAAAAGTTTGGATATTTTGATATTATGAGCCAACTAAACATATAGTGACATCCTATGATCCTTTATGTATGCACCTTATGAAGAATAGAGAGATCCAATAGGTAAGAATAAATATGCACAGATTATGGGATCCTTAAGATATCTAGTAGATTATACAAGACTTGATTTGGCTTACATTATGAATATATTCATAATCCAAATAGAAAGTATTGGAATGCTTTAGAAAGAGTTTTGAGATATCTGAAGGGGACTGTGTCTTATGGATTGCATTATAGTTATTTTCCTGCAATATTAGAGGATATAGTGATGCCAATTGAATTAGTGATACAGCTGATGTGAAGTCGACTACTAAATTTATTTTTCTTCTAGAACGAGCAGCTGTTTCTTGGAAGTCAACCAAACAATCTTTGATTGCTAAAAGTACTATAGAATCTAAACTTGTAGCATTAGATACCATTGTAGCAAAGGCTAAGTGAATTAAAGAGTTTCTTTATGATCTGCCACTGATGGAGCGACTCTTAGCACCAGTATGTATTTATTGTGATTGTAGTTCCGCAATTGATAAATGTGCCCAAGAGAATGTGGAGATTAAGATGAATAGATTCATGAAAGTAAGATATAAGTTCATTCGGCAGAATACAAAAAAAAAAAATGTAATTGCATTAGAATTTGTGAGATCTGCGAAGAATTTGGTCGATCAGCTTACCAAGGATTATTTAGGACTATAATCGTAAAATCATTGAGGGGGATAGGGCTTATCCCACAATAGAAGTTATCGGCGACGGCAATCCAACCTGTTGTAGCTTTAAAAGGTAGAAACAAGTCAAATATGTAGCTATGAGGAGCATTGACTTTGTTTCCTCATCCTATGGCGATAGTGCTCATATCTGCAAGTGGATAGGAAAAGTATTGGCCCTGAATGGTTCCAAGATCCACGAGGCAAGGTATGACCTTGCAGACACCCCTTTGAGGACCTACTATGTGTGTGGAGTCGTAAGGCTACGACTACGGGAAAAAGGCGGTTCTCTAAAATAGAAATGAATCAATATTAGCGCATGGCCATAAAAGCGCTCACCCGCTTAAAACCTAAATAGTTGTACCATATATGTGGTTTGTGGAAATCTGATTCACCGACCTTCGTTCAAGGCATATCCACCATTGTGCCCTCGAATGTACATAGACAATCACTGAGTGAAGGTTCAAATCCGAAAAGTACCTTCCCCAAATACGTGGTTTAAGAGATCCGGCAGTATGTTGAGTTGTTTTGTATTTCAATTTTATTTACTTTCTTTATTTGAAGTTTTAAAGCATATGGGGGAATGTTAATATTAATTGCGTTATTTGTGATTTAAAACTTCATAGGCTTCTTGGGCAGTCTAATGTCCTATGAGCCTTGCTTGGAAGCCCATGCTAAAGTTTCTACATGTGAGGATTAGTCCCACATTGAAAACTTAAGTCATGTTGATGCCATATATATACTCCTTTATTCTCAAGTTAGGAGAATCTGAGAATAATGCTCTCGACTAAACACACGCACGTGCACATGGCACGAGCCGGGTCGGGCGGCGACACGCACAGTCCAGGCTACCTAATACACTAAACCTTTTTCTTTTTTTTTTAAATTTTTTTGGGATTTAGTATTTAAGCTCAATGAATACCTTACCTTGGTAAGGACTCAGACCAGATCTTGGCTTACCTCGGTAAGGCCTAACAGCTTATCCGAGATAGAACCGTTGGACCTTACCTGTCACGCCCCGGGACCGATGCCAATTTGGCCCGACCCGAGCACGTCAAACAGACGCCGAACGGACAGAGTTTCCCCTATCTGCCCAAGGCTCATCACATGTACATTTTCAATAAGAAGTGCACTAGCGGAAACATACACAAACGGCTTACACGAGGGTAAGCAATAGCCATTAGTGNGACTTAGCCGATTTTTCGGCTGTCTCATTTCATACGCGTTCGGGGACCGGTCTCTCCCACCAGGGACCGGTCCCCGAGAGCTGAAAACCTGCAGTTTTGCAGAATTTGATTCTTTAGCTCCCGAAAACCTTCCACAACTCACTTTTAATCATTTTAACACCTTCGGACTTTCCGAAGTGTTCCATCCTCGCACTTTGGTCAATTTGACTAAAGTTCGATATTTATTTTCCCAATTTTCGGTATATTACATTACCTGTATATAGAAAAGAGGAGAGGGTGCACTGGGTCCAATAGGGTTTCACCTCAAATCTGTGAAAGGGCTTCTTCTTCCTCTCTTCTATACACTGAGCTTCACCTCCTTTTACACTAAGTTTTTCATTTTTTTTCTTAATATTTTGCGGGATCTTTTAAAGCCTATTGGGTTCGTGTTGCACCACCGTAGAGACATATTGACAGGGTGGACAGTGGTCGTTGTATCGCTAGGAGTGATTGTCGAAGCTTCACACGTGAAGGGGCAATCTTGCTTCTAGGACAGTGCTTAGCACGCCTCGACTCACACGCCTCATCTATTCTCTTCTTCATAATATTTACTTCTTGATTCTGGCATGCATTTTGAAATACTTATTTAAACTTTGTGTTTCAAAATATTTTTAAAAGAGTACAATTTTTACTAAAAGATTAGAGGGATTTTTCCAACAACTACAATCCAGCAAAACCCCAATTACAAGGAATTGGATCCAAAAGTCCAAGAATTTCCATCAATTCTCCAAAAACTGCATACTATACTACTTCCACCAAATTAGCCATGGATATAAGTTTACTAACCTAGAATTCTTGTAGGAATAACTCTAAATTCGCCTAACAATAAAGAGAAGCCAACCAATGCCCACTACTTTAGGTGTAAGAAGAAGTTGGATCAAAATCCCAATAATCCACATCGAAACTCCAATAGTAATAGAATTTCAGCTCAAAGTCCTGATGTCACGCCCCGCAACCGCCGATTTGGTCGGTTCGGGCATGTCAACAGACGCCGGACGGACAGCACCTCCTCTGTCCGCCCAAGGCTCAACACAAGTATCAACATGTATACAATTTGCGCAAGCAAAAACGTAGATATACATGGTTTGCACAAGGGCAAGCAACAATCACAAGTGAAAGTTCTACTACTATTATCACATTCATACATGTATCTTGATTACATTTAACCAAATACAAGCATAGTATCATTTACATTCACTTTCCCAAAAACTCATGCCATTTATACATCATTTATACATTTTCATTCCATTACACTTTTCATCACATCCAAAAGATGAACATGTGTCACGCCCCAATCCCCGCCAGTTTGGTCGGGTTTGGGTCACGTAAGCAGACGCCGAACGGACAAAGCCTCCTGTAAGGGAAGTGAATTCTCAAAATCCGAGGATTAGACTTCGTCTGGAATCGACTGGTTGTCGAGTGTGTGAGCTTTGGAAAGTCCGAAGTTGATTACAGTGCATAAAGTGCACTAAAGAAAGGTCTACGAGAGCGCCAGTGCAAAAGCTGCACTGGAGCAGAAATGCTCTCGGGGACCGGTCCCTGGCAGGGAGGAACCGGTCCCATCGGGCTGGGCTACGGAGGTCTCTAATGAGACCGGTCCCTGGCAGGCAGGGACCGGTTCCTGAACGTTAGCCTAGCGAGAATTAGCTGAAATTTGGCTAAGTCCCGAGAAGCCAGCTCTCGGGAACCGGTCTCTCGGACAAGGACCGGTCTCCCGGGGACCGGTCTCTCGGACAAGGACCGGTCTCCCGGGGATCAGTCTCTCAGGCAAGGACCGGTTCCCGAACACGAAATCCCCTCTGCCTAATTGTGCAGCTCTCGGGGATCGGTCTCCCCGAGTTGGGACCGGTCCCTCACTGCGAAAATGGCCCAGGGAGGGCTGTTTCAGGAAGTGAAAAGTTGAGGGGGCTATATGCAAAATGGCCTATATGAAGGCTTGGGGACCTCTCTCTTCCTCTCATTTGCCCTCTCTCCCTCTCATACTCTTTTGCTCTCTCTCTCTAGAAAGGAAAAGAAGGAGAAGGAGAAGGAGAAGGAAAGGAAAGGAAAGGAAAGGAGGAGAAAGAAGAGAAGAGGAAGGAGAAGACTAAGAAGAAGAAGAAGATTGTCTTCTTCTCTCTCCCTCAAGCTTGGAGTTTTGAAGAGAGGTAAGCTCTAAACCCCTTTAATGGTGTTTTTAGGGTTTAGGGGTTTTATGGTTTAAAAGTGGTTCGAATGGAACTTGTGGAAGCTAGGGAGAGGGTTCGAGCTCGAAATCGAAGCTCGCACCGCAGATTTCTCCATTTTTGAGACCTAGGGCTCCGATTTGGGATTTTGACTAATCCAGGATTTTGATCTAATTTATTGGGTCGCTAACCTAATTGCTAGGTCTCTGAACGCGTCGGCGAAGACGGTTCGTCGATCCGTCGAGTGGCTGCGGAGTTATTATCAAAGGCGACCATCGGAGCGTCGTTTTTACCGGGAAGGCCAACGAGGCGTCGAAACGTCGACGAATCGCATTCGAAGAGTCTCGGCATCACCACAGAGGTGGGGGAGTGCCATCCCGAAGCAGTCGGGCTGCTTTCTAGTGTTCTAAAAGCCGTCTTCGATACATCCTCAGACTTGATCTTCAACTGGTGATATCCCGACTGCAAGTCGATCTTGGAATATACACAAGATCCCTGGAGTTGATCAAATAGATCATCGATTCTGGGCAATGGATACTTGTTCTTGATCGTGACTTTATTAAGTTCACGATAGTCCACGCACAAGCGAAGTGATACATCCTTCTTCTTGACAAATAGGACCGGTGCTCCCCAAGGTGACACACTCGGTCTCACGAAACCCTTGTCCAGAAGATCTTGCAACTGCGCCTTCAGCTCCTTCAATTCCGCCGGTGCCATCCTATAACGCGCCTTTGAGATTAGAGTGGTCCCGGGAATGAGATCTACCACAAACTCAATCTCCCTATCAGGTGGCATGCCTGGAAGCTCCGCAGGAAACACATCTCCAAACTTCCACACTACAGGGATATCCTCAATCCTAGGGGTGTCATCCACACCCTGCATCACAACAGTAGCCAAGTAGGCTACGCAGCCTCTACTAATCAACTGCCGAGCTCGAGAAGAGCTAATCGTCATCGTAAAAAGCGAACTCTGGCATCCTCGGTACACAACCTCCGCCTGCCCCGGTTCTTAAACGTCACCGTCCGATTCTTGCAATCGATAGTGGCGAAATACTTAGTCAACCAATCCATGCCCAACACAACGTCAAACTCCCCGAGTTTGTGCAAAGCTAGCAAGTCCACTGGCATGATCCAATCTCCAACCCGAACAGGGCAACTGGGGCAAAACTCCCGAATGTCCAAAGAATGGTCGGGTACAACAACTCGTCCCGGATGCAACAAGGATACCAGTGGGATGCCATGCAACTCGGCAAACAGCCGATCTATAAATGAATGCGATGCACCGGTATCAAATAATGCTCTAACTCGAATACCATAAAGTAAAATGATACCTGCGACCACATTCTCGGCTGCCGCCGCCTCCTCAGTCTGGGCCGCATACATGCGCCCACTCGGGGCCTGTCGTGACCCGTCCCCCTGCCGCTGAACTTGCGGCCGTCCTGCTTGGTGATGCGCAGAAGATGTCCCCTGGCTGGGACCTGGTGATGCTGGTGCAGATGCCGAAGATGGCGCTGGACTCCTCGGGCAGTCCGACTGGAAGTGGCCCTCCTGGCCACACAAGAAGCACCTGCCCCGGCTGCGTGAACACTGCCGCGGGTAATGAGGACCGCCACAGATCACGCAACGGGGAGCCTGGCGACGATCGGGTCCTCCTCGCTGAGTAGACTGGCCACGTCCTCGCGACTGGCTCCGACTCCTGGGGTGCCTCGGCGGCCTACGTGAGTGCGTCTGGCTCGCACCCTCAGCCGCGGGTCTCTTTCCCTTGCCCTTGTCTAGGGCCTCGCGTCGCTCCTGAAGGTCTGCCGCTCCAGCCTCTACAATGAGTGCACGGTCCACAACCTCCCGGTAGGTTTGGAGGTTGGAGGACTGCACCAACCGAAAGATCAAAGGCCGCAATCCACGCTCAAAGATGCGGGCCTTGTCCTGGTCATCCCTAACAACAAACGGTACACAATAGAGTAGCCGAGAAAACTCTCTCTCGTACTCAGCCACTGACCGCTCGTCCTGGCGCAAACTGCGCAAGTCCTGCTCCATCTTCCTCTTGGCGCTGGTAGAAAAGTAGTGCGCCAGAAGAAGCTCCTTGAATCGCGTCCAAGTAACCGCTGTCAAGTTGGTGCTGGGGTTGTCCTGGATATCCAACCACCAACGATAGGCCTCGCCGTCCAGAAAGTGAGTGGCGAGCCAAACCCTGTCCCTCTCCTCAACGAAGGTATCTCGAAATAGCTTCTCCATATGCATCAACCACTTCTCAACAATCCAGTG
>NC_033633.1:7310496-7318141 GCF_001540865.1 Ananas comosus | reverse complement strand
GCGAGTGTCGCTGAGCCTTTGTGGACGTGTGAGAGGGTATTTTGGAAGGTTTTTCGCAGCACCAAACCAGTGAGTTGCTGGTTGGAAGCTTGAAAAGGTAAACGACTCGATTTTTCCGTTATCGGCGTTCTATTCGTCGATTTGATTAGTGATTTTGAGTTTTTGCTTCCAACTGACTTAAACTGAGAATTCAGCTATTAAATATGAGTTAATTAGCTGTGATTGAACCTCCTTAGACCTGGGCTAAGCTACTTTGAAGCTTATTGGAGATGTTCCGCTATTTATGAAGTTATTTCGGCCTATACGCGGATCAATCGAGCGAATTGATGCAGTTTGAGCTTTTCTCTTCCCAGCAGGTTTGCGAATCACATTAAGCTCTTTTGGTGACCTGGGAGGCTGGTTTGGAAGGTGTTCCAACTAAAGCGAGCTTGCAACGGACTTTCGGAGTATCTCTGGCTGATGTGTAAAGGCTTTTAGAAGCTTAATTTGAGCAACGTCGAGGCTCCGTTGAGTAGGGTTCGGGACTCCTTTTGGCTGGATTGAGCTTGGTGATAGGTGGGTCGGACCTTCCCGAAATGGGTGAATTTCTTCTATGTCTCCTTTGACAACTAAGTTGAAGTTATTTCATATTCATGTGAATATATGTATAGTTTAAGGCATTGAGACATGCACTGATATGTAGATCATATCGGAAATGATAGCATCTCTAAATGGTAATAAAAGATTCATGACTTGTCCATTCTACATGGTTACCTGTTAAGTACTATGGATTCATGATACTAGTAGCTTGCATATGCAATTTGGCTTGATGTTATCCACGAGGATAGAATGATAAATTCGTGAATGGACCAAGTAGTTCTGTTGAACAACAAAGAGACTGATGTACTTAGGATTGAGCTATGTAATGTTATATAACAAGTATAATGGCTAAACTCTGAAAGATCAGGTAAAGGCTTGTGTTGCATATGCATTCCTAATTGTAGAAGGAATGGTATGGAGATCACGTGAAAAGTATTTTATCGTTTATATTCCTTCATTCACATGATAGATTTATATTGTGGTATATATTCTAGTAAGTAACTAGAAGTTTATATGATGGCATAATTGAATGATATACAACTGAATATAATCTAGTAGATGACTAGATTTAAATATGATGACATACTTGTATAGTCAAGTAGAGATGATTGTTTCATATTTGTTTCCTTCAAGTAATAGAAGTTTATATTGAACTTCAGGTTATGTGCCATGAGTTTATGAACAGAACATTAGTAAACCACTTTCATTTTGTGTAAGGAGTAGTGAGAGATTGTGAATGACTTACCAGGTATAGCCTGATAGAATCACTAGCGTGATGTGAAGCCTTAACTTGTCCAGTTATACTAGTTATTGGTAGAATCATGTCAACAAGTTGTTGATAGTGACTTATGATTGGGTACTACAGTGCCGACCTTGGGTCGAGTTGAGATTCCATGTCAGAGACATGATGCTGTTGAGATATTTGTACCCTGGACTATAGCTAGCATGCCATTATGCTCTTTCGTACATGCTTGCGGGGGTCGCGCCCCCCAAGCCCCGCGTTCCGGAGTGGCTTTAGTTGAGATTCCATGTCAGGGACATGATGTTGTTGTGAGACTGGTACTGTGGACTACGGCTTACATGCCATTGTGCGCGTTTGCACACGCTTGCGGGGTCGCTCCCCCCCAAGCCAGCACTCCCGAACAGCTTAGCGACAGATGCTCGCAAATGTACGAAGTGAGCGCCGAAACGGAATGCCGTGGGGGAGGCTCATTCCTAGAGTGGGGATGTTGACTACCACGGGGCCATGAGGCACGGCGCGGCTTGAACTTACCTTGTGTAAGTCCGTTGGAAATTGGGTTATGTCAAGTACTTTGACCTTAGCTGGACAGAGTAGTAAAGTTACTATATGTCTTGGGTTAAGTGAACTTATTGATGAACATACTAGAAAGTTGACATCTAAAGTGAGCTTAGTGATGAACAACCTAGAAGTTGACATCATGATTGGTTAGCAACATAATGAATGACATTATGTCTCTTTCTTGCTATGGAACAAGGTAATTACATGATATCATCTGTAATTTCAGTAAAGTGAATTATCTTGCATACAATCTGGTATATGTTTGGTTAAATTGTCAAGTAATATGATTGATAGAATCTATCATGATAACTGATACCTGCAATCTATTGTTATTTATTTATGGTTGAGCAAATAGCATGAGTAGTTTACTTCCATATCTGTTGCATATAATTGCTTATTGTATTATCTGCATTTACTCGCTTATTTATTGCTATCTACTCATGCCACAGTTGACCTAGTGGTGTACTTCGCCACTCTCGGCGGCTTACCCACTGGGAACTATTGTTTAATAGTTCTCACGCCCTCTTTGTTGTTGCTTTTACAGAGCCTTCCACCGCGGGAAAGGCTAGGGTTCTTGGCAAGGGGTCTGCGGCTAGTTAGAGCCTTTTTGGACGTGTACTAGATGACCTCCACCAGTTTATGTAGTTTAGTACAGAGATGTATATTAAATTTTTGTAAATTGTACTGTATTTTTATTTCCTGTAGTAAGGTTTGGATTGTATAAGTTTAAACTTACAAGTCTTGCTCTGATTACCTGGTTAGAATTATATGCTTTTACTATATGATTTGTAGACGCCTTGTGTATACTTGAGTGGTGGTGTACACGGCGGATCTGTGCACGCGACCGGATATGCTTCCGCTGGTACCCGGGAAGTGTCCCCGCTCAAAACGATAAAATCCAAAATCATGCGAAAGTAAGGAAGTGTCCTTCACTACTAACTCCCGATGTTACGTTGTCGGCCGCCAACGTAACCCTCCGCGAAGTTAGGAGCCACACACTCCGATCAAACTCTAACTTTTTAGAGTTATCAAGACACCCAATCAGGATACTTTCGCTCACAAGTCAAATAGACCTCGTCTCTCACGAGCCTATTTCCTACAGTCCAACCGGCCTAAGGTTTGCTAGGTCCACTAAGACTCAACCCTAGGCTCTGATACCAAATTAATCTGTCACGCCCCGGGACCGGCGGAGGCTCTTCCGGTAGCGTGCCCAGACCCGCCATATGTCTACACATATAAGGCGTCTACAATAAAAGCGGAAGTAAAGCAGGAGATAGAGCAAAAAAAAAAGAAGTGAGATAACTAGCAACTAATGATATCAGAACAAGTAAAGTTCTATCATCTATACCAGAGTAAAGGAAATATACCAAGACGAAGAAAGTAGAACATAAGGTGATACAATACTAACTCCTCAAACGAAATACCAAGATCCAAAAGAAAGGTGGTCTCTATACAAATACGGGTACAACTCTCAAACTCTCACCAAATAAAACATCAAGAGGTAGACCACCTAAACTTGTCTCTCGCTGAAGGGCTAACTCGAAGCGACGCCCTTCCCACGGTCCCTAGCCTCTCCTGGCGTGGAAGGCTCTGAAAGAAAACATAAAACAGAGGGCGTGAGAACAATAATTTATAGTTCCCAGTAAGCAATCACTGACCTCAGCTCATTGCACCACTAGGCCCGAAAGAGAAAGGTAAGACAAAAGCAATAACGAGTAATTTGCATCCGTGAGAGCATAATGAAAATGTTAAAATATTACTTGCAATTAACCATGGCATTCATGTAATGCACAATGATCTTGTCATGAAGAATATGTCTCTACTTAGCCATAAATAATGTCATGGTTTGCTTAATGAAATTATGAGGATTATCCCTTATCGTAGCAACATTGTTTAAATGAATGCAATTAAGCAATGTCTCCTAGCATACTACTTTTATGTATGTATACCCAAAGTCCAAATCTATGCTAGAAGCAAGTCCGAGTAATCCAACTACCACTCTCTATTTAGTAGTGATTATAACAAACTCATCCCGTGTCGATTTCCATTTCCAATTAAGGACCTACCAAAGGTAGTCCAGCTTGTGCCGCCTAAGTGCCTGTGGTAGCCCGACATCCCTACTCTTGGAATGTGTCTGTCCCACTCGACCCCGTAGGCTTCTCAATACCGCACGAGCGAACATAAGTCGCGTAGGCTAACTCCGGAGTGCCGGCTTGTAGGGAGCGACCCTCACAAGCATGTGCGAATGAGCACAAATGGCAAACAAGCAAGGTCAATGTCTCAAATACTCTATCCACGTGTCTCTAACATGGCAAGGTCACTAGCATCCCAAGGATCTAGCCCAATGTCTCTAAGTGATGTCCCAACACTCACTTGCTTAGTGCCTCTTTATGACACTTAAGCATCACAACAGATCGAGCCCAAATCTTGTTCTATGTTTCAATTAAAACATTAATACCAATGATTACCATGACCCGGGCCCAATGCCTCTTTATGACATTGTCCCAATTCTCAAATAGTCCAAGTTCTCAAGCCCTCTCTAGGCTTCTAACATTCCTAATGTCACAATTGGCATATAGGTTAAATGCATGAAAGCAAGATTCATTTCCATAATAGGAATCATGGTTCCCAATCATAACTAGAATGCTAAGTCTCACATGCATGCACTCTACCACATAGGGGTCTAAAATTTCACTATACATAATATATGCATGTTAAGCATTCTAAAATTCATATTAAATACATTTAACATGGAAATGCATGAATTTCTATTTTACGAAACATATTTTGCCAAATATGAGCATTTCTCATATCATAGGCTAGGTCAAACCCACCGAACCGTCGCGTGCTCCTTCGATTCGCCGAACGGAGTTGTCCACGAGTCTCAAAGTACCCTAAAAGTGATCAGCGAAGAGATACGAGGGCATTACGACCAACCATAAGATCAAACATTAACCTAGAAGCAAAAAGGGCCAAAACTCACCTCAAGAGAAGAAATCTCTTCCAAAGCTCCAAAAGAGAGCTAGAACCCTTCCAATCCAAGCCCAAGGAAGGTTCTAAACCAATCAATCTAGCCCCAAAAGCCCTAGATCAAAAAGCCCCAAAAATCAACCCTAATACCCATTCTAGGGTTTCAAATGGCAAAATCTACCGAAACAAGAATCAAAGGGTAGAATCAAAGTACTAACCTCTCTAGATGCCTCAAAACAAGCTCCAAATCTTCTAGGGTTGAAGATTGGTCCACCACCAAGCCCTACAAGCAAGCTCCAAGCCTTGCAAAGGTGGGAAAGAGAGAAAGGGGTTGAGCTCCAAGCTCCCTCAAGCTAGCTCCTCTTCTTCTTCTCCTCCTTCTTCTTCTTCTTCTCTCTCTAGAAAGTGTAGGGAGAGGGTGAGAATGAGAAAATGAGAGAGGGAAGAGGAGGAAATGGCTAATAAGCCCATCTAGTGTAACAAAATCCGGAGAGGCCCCTCAAAAACCCGATATTGCAACAGCCCGAACTGGGCAGTTTTCGCCCAGAGGGACCGGTCTCTCCCCAGCAGGGACCGGTCTCTCGCTGCGAACCCGAAAAACCAGCGTTCGGGAACCGGTCTCTCCCTGCGCGGGACCGGTCTCTCACTGCGAAGACGCGTTCGGGAACCGGTCTCGCCTGCCAGGGACCGGTTGCCTCAGGCTGCCTCAACACTGCTCACTGGGGGAACCGGTCTCTCCTTCCAGGGACCGGTCCCCGAGAGTAAAAACTCTCAGGACTTGTCCAGAATTCCAGTTTTCGAACTTTTTAGGTCGGAAAACATTCTACAACCCTCCACCAAGTGTGGAAAAGCTCGAAATACATCCAAACACTCGAACCTCGCAATTTGCAAAGGTCCAGTGCGCTACAATGGAGGTGCTCGACAAAGCGTTGTGGGCGGAGCAAGGAAATGCTCACATCCGGGAGGAGCGAGAAGCGTTCGAGAAGGACGGTGGTAAGAAGCGGGCCCAAAATAGTTCGGGAGCTAAATCGAAGTCAAGGAAGCCCCCGAAGTACCCGCGAACGCAATCCAAGGGCCGCGGACCGCAGCGGTGCACAATCTGTGGTGGGAACCACGAGCCTAGGACGTGTGATCAACGGGAAGGGAAGTGCTTCATGTGTGGACAGGCGGGCCATATCAGCCGCCACTGTCCAGTGAGGGCTTCGCCTGCCCCTTCGGTCGCGTCGGCTCCGGCGACTCCGGCGCATTATGGAGGAGTCCCACCTGCTGCATCATCGGCTGGACGTGCGATGGTACCACGCCAACCCGAGGCGACGAGATCGGCTCCGAGCGGACGGGTGTTTGCCGCTCAGACCCAAGCCGAGGAACCTGCTGAGGCGGAGGATCGTCATATGCTCGCAGGTATGGTTTTAATTAACGGAGTTCGCTCCAGGGCCATGTTTGATACAGGTGCTACACATTCATTCATCAGTAGGTCATTTACACGCATGCATGACATAGTACTACAAGAGAGTAAAAGCACTTGGAGGGTATCGGGCCCCGGGCGTGATTTTCTAGTCCGTATGGAGTGTTCGTCTTGTCCAGTGCGGTTGGGCGATTGGATAATGCCCATCCGTATGTTGGTGTTCAAGAAGTTAAAAGACTTCGACGTCATTCTAGGAATGGATTGGCTCTCAAAGTACTATGCGACTATTCACTGTAGAAGTAAAGTGATTATGTTTCGCGAGCCGGGCCAAGAGGAATTTATCTACCGGGCCTGTAGAAGCTCGCGCTTCGCTGCTATGGTGTCGGCGACGAGGGCGAGGAAGTTGACTAACAGCGGTTGTACGGCCTACTTGGCAACCGTTGTAGAAGTCGAGAGGATGACTCCGGCACTCGAGGAGTTATCCGTGGTTCGGGAATTTCTGGATGTATTTCCCGCGGAGTTACGAGGAATGCCGCCAGACCGGAAGATCGAGTTCGTGATTGTAATATACCGAAAATTCGGAAAAATAAAGATGTCGAACTTTAGTCAAATTGACCAAAGTGCGAGGATGGTACACTTCGGAAAGTTCGAAGGTGTTAAAATGATTAAAAGTGAGTTACGGGAGGGTTTCGAGAGCTAAAGAATCAAATTCTGCAAAACTGCAGATTTTGAGCTCTCGGGGACCGGTCCCTGGTGGGAGAGACCGGTCCCTGAGCGCGTATGAAATGAGACAGCCGAAAAATCGGCTAAGTCCTGAGAAACCAGCTCTCGGGAACCGGTCCCTGACTGAGAGACCGGTCCCCGAGAGACTGGTCCCCCAAGGAGAGACCGGTTGCACTGCGCGCAGCAGCTCTGGCTGCGCTGGGACGACTGGAAATAGTGGGGAGAACTAAACAACAAAGTTTCCAGTGTGTTCGGACTCAACATCACGACTATCCCATAGGGACATAATCAGGGATAATAGGAAAGGATAAGCTAAAGATATATAGATAAACCAATCTACAACAATGAACATGTAATATGCCGATAAACAAAGCAAGATTTAATCGCTAACATAATAACATATAGCAGATTATGCCGAAAGTTCTTTCGTTCTTAATCTTATATAACTTTGCTCTTTGTTGTTTATTCTTTAATTCAAGACTAACCCGGGGGTTCGCCGCAGTGTAACTTGCTTACAATTAAGTCCATCATCGCAGGAACTCAGCCCGCGTAGAGACCGTGCTCTATCGGATGTACTACAGTCCGCTGAATGCATACCACACCTGTAGCGCAATTTCGCTACCAAAATTAATTATTGAATGGTGGATCACGCTCTATATCTTACTGAA
>NC_033633.1:7300987-7309223 GCF_001540865.1 Ananas comosus | reverse complement strand
CAGAGCCGGGACCGAGCGAGCCGGCGAGCGACCGAGGTAAAGGTATCGCGCCTTAGTCAGAGGCCACCAAAGTCGGGTTACATTTTGATAGTAGCTACCTTATGTTCATCTTCTGTATTTGATGACTAGTAATGTAAAGAAAAGAATGTAATGTGTATTTTGAGGTAAATGTGATGTAAGAAAGAAGTGATGAAATAAAATGTAAGGAATTCGAAAATGAACAAGATGAATGCAATGTATATGATCAAAAATGAATCATAGTACAAGTGAATGTTTAGTTTCCTTTTTCTTTCACTAATGGCTATTGCTTACCCTCGTGTAAGCCGTTTGTGTATGTTTCCACTAGTGCTTTTCTTTCTTGTTTGAAATTGTACATGTGATGAGCCTTGGGTGGATAGGGGAAACTCTGTCCGCTCGGCGTCTGTTTGACGTGTTCGGATCGGGCCAAATTGGTATCGGTCCCGGGGCGTGACAGTGATAGACTTAGTTCCGGGAACCGTGCCTTTCTCAAAGGCTCCGTATCGGATGGCGCCGGCGGAATTGAAAGAATTGCGGGCTCAATTATTGGATCTCCTTGATAAAAGGGTTTATACGGCCAAGTGTATCGCCGTAGGGAGCCCCGATTCTGTTTGTGCGAAAGAATGACGGATCATTTCGTCTCTGCGTAGATTATCGCGAGTTGAATAAGGTCACGATCAAGAATAAATACCGTTGCCGAGGATTGACGATCTGTTTGATCAGTTATAAGGGTCTCGGGTTTATTCAAAGATCAACCTGCAGTCCGGTTATCATCAACTTAAAATCAAGCCAGAAGATGTGCAAAAGACCGCGTTTCGCACACGGTATGGACACTATGAATTCACGGTCATGCCGTTTGGGCTTACTAATGCCCCGGTAGCGTTCATGGATCTGATGAACCGTGTCTTCAAGGAGTACTTGGACCGATTTGTCGTGGTCTTCATATACGACATCTTGGTCTACTCGCGTAGCGACGAGGAACATGCCGAGCATTTGAGAATCGTGCTTCAAGTCCTTCGGGAGGAGAAGCTATATGCTAAGTTTAAGAAATGCGACTTTTGGCTCCGAGAGATTGCATTTCTTGGGCATGTCATTTCCGAGGGAGGAGTATCTGTTGACCTGAGAAAAGTGGAGGCGATCAAGGATTGGCCTCGCCCGACTAACGTCACGAAAGTTCGAAGCTTCGTGGGTTTAGCGGGTTATTATAGACGGTTCGTGGAGGGATTCTCGAAGATTGTGATTCCACTTACCCGTCTGACTCGGAAGGGCACTAGGTTCATTTGGAGTGACGAGTGCGACCGGAGTTTTCAAGAGTTGAAGGATAGATTAACTTCGACTCCGGTGCTCGCCTTACCAGTGCAAGACGAAGACTTTGTGGTGTATAGCGACGCGTCACAATCGGTTTAGGGTGTGTTCTGATGCAACGCGGGAAGGTGATCGCTTATGCGTCCCGTCAATTGAAAAGCTATGAGAAGAACTACCCTGTTCATGACTTAGAATTGGCCGCGGTAGTGTTTGCTCTCAAGCTGTGGAGGCACTACTTGTATGGCGCGCATTGCGAGATATACATGGACCACAAAAGTCTGAAATACCTTTTCACACAAAAGGAGCTCAACATGCGGCAGCAGCGGTGGTTGGAATTGCTAAAGGATTTCGATGTTACGATCCTATACCACCTCGGAAAAGCAAACGTGGTGGCCGACGCGCTTAGCAGGAAGTCAGTGGAGAATCTTGCTATGTTGGTCACACGTCAGGAGCCACTGTGGAGAGAGATGGAATGATTGGATCTCGAAGTGGTAGCTCCGGAAATCCCGTCTATGCTTACGGCCCTCGTTGTCCAACCGACCTTATTGGAGCAGATTAAGAGTTTGCAATCTGCAGACCCCAATCTCCAAAGAGTGCGGCGAGACATCGGGACTGGACATGGCGGTGATTTCATTGTAGACGTTGAGGGTGCGCTTCGGTTTTGAAACCGATGGTGCGTACCGGAAAACGAGGAGGTCCGGAAGTTGATCTTACAAGAAGCACATCGGACTCCTTATAGCATTCACCCGGGCGGCACCAAGATGTACCGTGATCTGAAGATGCAGTACTGGTGGCCGGGCATGAAAACTGATATTGGGCGCTATGTAGCGCAATGCTTAGTATGCCAGCAAGTGAAGGCTGAGCGCCGATTTCCAACGGGAAAGCTCCAAAGTCTACCTATCCCCGTTTGGAAATGGAAAAATATTGCTATGGACATCGTGGTCGGATTGCCCCGTTCGACGGGTGGCCACGACGCGATCTGGGTGATTGTGGATCGTATGACCAAGTCGGCACACTTTCTATCGATTCACACTGTCACGCCCCGCCCCGAATCCACTACCGATTTGGCACGGTTCGGCCGCGGCGACGGACCGCCGAACGGACAGCACCTCCCCTGCCCGCTCAAGGCTCAACAACAGGAATGTGTACAAGAATTTACCCAGAATTTAAATCTGAAACACATCAACGAAGGGCACAACAGTCAACACAAGAAGCAATTAATCACAATAATACGAGTGAATGAGAGATACTTTACTAAACTATTAATTAGTTACATTCCATTACATCTTTTTCATCCAGTAATACATAGTCTCCAACCTCACCTACATGAATCTTCTCTCATAATAGGGACTAATGCAAAGAAGTTACGTATACTACCACGAGTCTCATGTGTCGGGCGCGACGCCCTTGCGACGGTCCTTCTCTGCCAGCCTGACCTACATTGGAAATAGAGTGGGTGAGAACTATTTCTAGTTTCCCAGTGGCTCGGCGCGACCCTGCGACGTCTCACTAAGGTCCAGTTGGGCCATGTAACACAGATTAAGATAGATAGATTGTATGAAAGCTGTAAATCAAGTTAGTAGGAAACTATGCTACTTATGCATAATCGATGAATATGAATGCATGTATTATAAAGGTGCTACATGGCTAAAAATTCGATCAAATGTTCGAATAGTAATGTCAATGACATGAGTAAACCTTTAACTTTTGTCATTTAGCCATCTGTGGCGAGCCTGGGTCGTCCATGACTCACTATCAAATCCCAAAGGGCGAGAGGGAGCTCCAAGTGCACAAGCTGGGCTTGCGGACCTCATGTGGTCGGACTCAAGTGGTCTAGTCGGCGACAGATACGAATACTCGACGACATCCTCTGTGCAGGATTGGGGGCTTACCACCCCATTACGCAGATGTGAGCTAGATCTATTTCCTCTCCAAGCAAGGACCACTCTACAACTTAGGGTCATAACGAATCATTCTCCAAATGAGGGGTTACTGTTTAGAGTCACAGACTGTGCTATAATCATCGTATTTCGCATTCATGCAATGTTATTTAGTTTTAAACTTGTTACAATGGGACATTTTCTAAGGATTCACTATCCCTATTGGTTCATCGATCTAGTGTTATTTACACTACATGAATGCCACTCGTTATATTTCAAGTTTGGATGTCGCTGTTGTTCTTTGACTAATAACTATTTCTATGTTTCAATACCCCCCCATCGGGTTAATCTCTTATCTTTGCAGGATGATTCCACGTTCCGACCAATCCTTCACTATCTATTGGGGCTTAAGGTTCCAGAGGTACACATAGGTTATCATTTTAAGATAAGGATGTGAGCTACTATGCAATGCTACAATGCAATGTAAGAGATGAGATTAAATGCATCTAAGACATGAAGGAGTTCGAAAGTTTCGGATGACACCCCCCTGTTTTCATGTAGAGTCTTTAGAGGATCTTTTCAAGGCGATTTCGCAAAGTTTGTAGCCCTGTCCTCGCGCAAATCCAAGCTATCCGGTCCGATTGTGGGTTGCGGACTTCACGGGTCCGGGAATGCGATTAATCGACTTCTGCCCCGCGTTGGCTATTCATATAGGGTTTCCAATGCTTCAAATGAGATCAATTCATATTTACAAAATCACCATGTGGACCAGCTAGATTTGCACCTTATAGCAATCACCATAACTCCCTTAAGATTCGGTGAACTTGATCTAAATTATAGAGCGTGTAGTCCATTGACCATTTCAAGGCATAAACCATAAAACCTATAGTTCTAGAAGCTAGGGTTTTAGTCTTACGCTCCAAGCTACTAATGGGAAGAGGACGAGGGAGATGAGGTGCTTCAAAGCCTTCCTACTTGATGTCCTTTTTTCTCTCTTATCTTCCTTTCTTTTTCCATTCTTCCTTTTTTTCTTCTCTTCTTTCCTTTCTAGAGATGAGAGAGAGCAGAGAGAAATGAGGTGAGGAGAGAATAATCGAGAGTGCTGAGTGAGAGAGAAGGGCTCAGCGCACTCTACAATAAATGTCATTTGCACAAAAGCCCTCAACTTTCACCCCGTTGCACTGTCCCTTGGTACGCGTTTTCCGCGGAGACCGGTTCCCGACTTGGTACGGTACCGAGAGTTTCCTCGGGCGCACGCAGCTTCGGGAACCGGTCTATCCGGAGACCGGTATCTGTGAGACCGGTCCGTCACCTGAGAGAACGGTTCCGAAGGCTGTATTTTCAGGAGTACTTTAGCAATTTTTGGCATCTCACGCTGGGGCGTTCGGGAACGTCTCACACCGGACCGTTGATCACGCAACCCCGCACACCAGCCTGTGGAACCGCGTCTTGCACTGCAGGACGGGTCACTGAGAGAACTTCCTGCCCCCATGATGCCCATTTGCCTATTTGCTTGGGATAACTTCCAAGTGCATCTTTGTGATTTGTGACGTTATCAATCCCACAAAGGTTACTTTCACATATCAGTCGAATCCTGGTGATAGTACAATCATCGTATTTGAGAGAATTCATTCCTTACATCTGCCTCCTTAAAGGAGTTTGTCTTGAATACGAACATTTTTCCACTTTTATTTAAACTCTACCTCATCTCAAATAGATGAGGATTGTGCTTTTCATAGTTCTGTGTTCAGGTGGGCTTCGCGGATCATCATGATGGCTTCCATGAATTTTAATATGGGGATTTTCTACGATTCTAGCTTTCGCACTCTCGGCGGATACACAACCGGAAACTTTCATAGCTTCAAAGTCTTCTTGAAATTCGAGTTCATTAGCAGTTCTTACGGGTCGTGAATATACTTGCGTAGATTGGAGACATGAAAACTTGTTGCAAGTCGCAGTATCGGCGCAAGCAGCGATGTACGCCACGTGCGACGCGCGTCCATATACTCATATGGTCCAAATGTACGGGGATTAAGCTTTCAGCGCAATCCAATCCGCTTCGAACCCCCCGCGATGGCGAATCAGATACGCATCAACCCCGAAGAACTCTATTCTCGACAGCGCTATTCTGTCATAACTGGGTTGTTTGACTGCGCCGTGTAGCAATCTCTGGAGAAGGAGACTTTCTCCTTCCGTTCTCGCAACACATCCGGCGAAGTTCGCAACGCTCGCACATGCATCGTAGTGATTATAGTAGACCGACACTGTCCGCTGTAAAGAGCAATCGAACGGGTTGCACATCTCCAACTAGCTGATAATATTGTTGTAGGCGACTCGGCATCTGGTAGGGTGTCACAACCAACTTCCTTATATTCATAGACACAAGCCGCAACATTCTCTAGCGTTTGAATTGTTCTCTCTGTTTCCCTCGGTCTGACGGATGAAATGTAAGTGCTAAAATCGCGTGTGATGCAAGGGATCCTTGCAGGCTTTTCCAGAAATGGAGTTGAACCGGGGTCACCATCGATACATAGAATTTCGGACCCATAGTAGCATGCTTATTCGTCGTAGTATACGTGCGTAACTTGTCACTTGACACTTGTGTACGCCCCGCGCTGCCGCCTATTTGGCCGGGTCGCGGCGCCGCAACAGTATCCGACGATACGGACGGGGTTTCCCTGTATGGCGGACGAAGTTCCCTGTCGTTCAAGGCATAGATCATCATGTCAAAGTTCCAACAGGATCAAATTTCAATCAGATGCATTAATGAAGGTATCAAATCAAATAAAAACATCTATATTTACATCATTCCTTAGATTATTTTCATCACATCTAATAATATTCTTTTGTAGTTCAATACAATTAGCTTTACAATATTATTACAACGTTTTGATCTTTTCTTTTTTGCATCCCTAAGTAGGCAGATCAGACGGTACGCGTGATCTCTGGTCTCGTGGTAGGGCGATAACTATGGAGTACGCCTCGCTGCGCCGCCACGTAGTCGACGTTGCATACCTGTAAACCCAAACCACGTGGGGTGAGAACATCATGGTCCGTGGGTACGCGCCAGCCCAAGTGAAAGTTCGACAATAGTCAAGGGAAGGCAACTGCAAGTAGTTCAATAACAGCATAGATATTATACTTGTTATGCCACGAATTACAATTCATTGCTTAAATGCAGATGTAATGAGTATGACAAATTACCAATAATGCAAACTATGAACAATTGTAGTTCATTCGATATACTTTCAATTCTGCTAACTAGCTCATCTGTTTATATTAGAGTTTCATTTATCATAGATTTTCAAATCAGGCGTTTAATCATTAAAGTTAATGTACCTTTACAAGGCTAACCACCCGACTCAGTCTTGAGCATCGTCTGGTACCGCATAGACAGGACTCGAGCGATGGACGTCTTAATAACTCTAGCCATGATACTCTTGACTAGGATACCAAATCTATAAATCTATATGCCATACTGTTGTTTACACTCATTTGGCTATGATCCAAATTTACGGTTAACTTATGTTAACCCCAATAACTCACAACACGATCCTAATAGGGGGACACAACTCCTAGGACGTCAACTTGGTGGGACTATTAACCAAAAACGCCAGTGGTGTACCAACTCCGTGGCGCACGTCTGAGGGAGTATACTCAGCAAGACTTATATTGGTACAGACACGATCAATCCTAATTGAGGATTACATAGCCAGCGTACAATGCAATGTCAATATATTTCTCCTATTTAATCAGCTTCTTAATGTCAAGATGGTCAATGCATCTTGTTAATTATGCTTGTACATCTACTTTCTTGATGCCATCATGTCTCTATTTGTCAATTTCACCTCTTTGTTACTAATTGTTCAGTCCAACTACTCATTTTACATCAATATAGGTCACATATCATAATGAACCAGGATATATATGATCAATCCCAAAGTGTTGCTGGTTCAACGATGGCATGTTATATGGCACTCGATCTATATAATATATATAGTTGTCTCACTATGTTCCACACATAGGCAATATGTCTATCATATAGTTTTATTATTAACATAATAACATTTGTAATTCTATAATATATATATTCAGGAACAATATCACTAGCTCACATGATTTGTCAATTAATATGTATTATCCATAATAGTCCATATTAGCATTCTTGATTCTTTTGCTACTTAATTCTTATAATTTAATTTAAAAATTCTATGTATGTTAAATGCATTTATCCACTTCTTATATTTGTCAATATGCATTCAATATGGAATCTCATTTCTTGACTAAAGGAACTCATAGTCGCTTCGGGTAAAACAACCTCATTTCGCTTTCCGATTTGCTTGTCGGAACTTTGCATATACGACGCCGCGGACTCGCACCCGTTTGGCGCGATTCTCGCGCGCACAACGAACGGCCTCCATATTCCATCCTGAAAATTAAAGGTCTTTGGTTTGTGCACGTTTCAATATTTTCGATGAATTTACGAATATAGCCTCGGCCCTCCGGCGGGACCGAAGCTCTAAACGTCATTTTTAATAATATGTAGCGTGCTCGTGGATTGCCGAACTGTCTTCGCCAACGTACGTTTCGTTACTTACATTTGTTTGACGGAGTCATTGAGATCAACATACATGTTGAGTTTGCTTTGCCCTAGGTTTACATTATGCAGAAATCATTATAATTAGCTCTATATTTCAATGCATTATCATCTATTAGGCATCATGGGTTCCACTAAACCATTTCAAAGATTTAGACCTTTCTTTAGAGAGTTACCATTTAAAGCCCTATTTTGGAGTCTTATGGTTTTAGGTAAATCACCATAGAGTCCTTTGATTAAACATCAACTCTATTAGCTGCTAGGAATACTCTCCCATCATTTATTAGAGCTTAACAAACCATATAGAGAAGAATGTGAAAGGCTTTGACAGCGGCAATTACTTCAAAGCATTGCCTTAATTGGAGAAGACGAGAAAGAGAAGGATGAAATTCATCCTTGTAGCTACCTCACTACCCAACCCTCTCTTATCTTATCT
>NC_033633.1:7291749-7300887 GCF_001540865.1 Ananas comosus | reverse complement strand
ACGGCGGTGGTTAGAGTTGCTTAAAGGGATTTCGATCGTTACAATCCTGTACCACCTCGGAAAAGCGAACGTGGTGGCTGAACGCGCTTGCGGGACAGTCAGTGGAAAATCTTGCTAGTTGGTCACATCGGCAGGAGCACTGTGAGAGAGAGTTGGAGCGATTGGATTCTCGAGGTGGTATCTTCCGGAAAACCCCGCTATGATTTATTGGCTCTCGTTGTCAACGACCTTGTTGGAGCAAGATTAAAAGTTGCAGATCTGCGGACCTAAATCCAAAAGTGCAGCGAGACATTGAGAATGGACACGCTGATTTCACGTGTAGAGGGCGTGCGGTGCTAAAGTCCAATGGTCGTACCGGAAAACGAGGGGGTCCGGGAAGTTAATTTTACAAGAAGCGCATAGACCTCTGCATTATTAGTATTCACCCGGGCGGCACCAAGATGTACGCGATCAAAAAATCCAGTACTGGTGGCCGGGCATGAAAGCTGGACAGGTTGGCGGCATTCTTCTCTTGCCGCATATTGAGCTCCTTCTGTGTAAAAAGGTACTTCAGACTTTTGTGGTCCGTATATATTTCGCATCGCGCGCCATACAAGTAGTGCCTCCATAACTTAAGAGCAAACACTACCGCGGCTAACTCTAGGTCGTGGACAGGGTAATTCTTCTCATAGCTTTTTAGCTGACGGGACGCATAAGCGATCACCTTCCCGCCCTGCATCAGAACACACCCTAAGCCTGATTGTGACGCGTCGCTATACACCACAAAGTCTTCATCTTGCGCCGGTAAGGCGAGCACCGGAGTCGAAGTCAATCTATCCTTCAACTCTTGAAAACTCCGGTCACACTCGTCATTCCAAATGAACTTGGTGCCTTTTCGAGTCAGACGAGTAAGTGGACCCACGATCTTCGAGAATCCCTCTACGAACCGTCTATAATAACCCGCTAAACCCACGAAGCTTCGAACTTCCGTGACGTTAGTTGGGCGAGGCCAATCCTTGATCGCCTCCACTTTGCTCGGGTCAACAGATACTCCGCCCTCGGAAATGACATGCCCCAGAAATGCAACCTCTCGGAGCCAAAAGTCGCATTTCTTAAACTTAGCGTATAACTTCTCTTCCCGGAGGGTTTGAAGCACAATTCTCAAATGCTCGGCATGTTCCTCATCGTTGCGCGAGTAGACCAAGATGTCGTCTATGAAGACCACGACAAATCGATCCAAGTACTCCTTGAAGACACGGTTCATTAGGTCCATGAACGCTGCCGGGGCATTAGTGAGCCCAAAAGGCATGACCGTGAACTCATAGTGTCCATACCGCGTGCGAAACGCGGTCTTCTGCACATCTTCCGGCTTAATCTTGAGTTGATGATAACCGGATTGTAGATCAATCTTTGAATAAACCCGAGATCCTTGCAATTGATCAAACAGATCATCAATCCTCGGTAACGGGTATTTGTTCTTGATCGTGACCTTGTTCAACTCGCGATAGTCTACGCAGAGTCGAAACGATCCGTCCTTCTTTCGCACGAATAGAACCGGGGCTCCCCACGGCGATACACTTGGCCGTATAAACCCTTTATCAAGGAGATCCAATAACTGAGCCCGCAATTCCTTCAATTCCGCTGGCGCCATCCGATACGGAGCCTTCGAGATAGGCGCGGTTCCTGGAACCAGATCTATCACGAACTCGATCTTCCAGTCTGGCGGCATTCCCGATAATTCTGCGGGAAATACATCCGGAAATTCCCGAACCACAGACAGCTCCTCGAGTGTAGGAGTCGTCCTGTCGACTTTTACAACGGTCGCCAAGTAGGCCACACAACCGCTGTTAACCAGCTTCCTTGCCCTCGTCGCTGTCACTATAGCGGCGAAGCGCGAGCTTCTACAGGCCCGATAGGTGAATTCCTCTTGGCCCGGCTCTCGAAACGTTATTATTTTACTTCTGCAGTGAATAGTCGCATAGTACTTCGAGAGCCAATCCATTCCTAGAATGACGTCGAAGTCTTTCAACTTCTTGAACACCAGCATACGAATGGGCATTATCCAGTCGCCCAACCGCACTGGACAAGACGAACACTCCATCCGGACTAGAAAGTCACGTCCGGGGCCCGACACCCTCCAAGTGCTTTTACTCTCTTGTAATTTTATGTCATGCATGCGTGCAAATGACCTACTGATGAATGAATGCGTAGCACCTGTATCAAACATGGCCCTGGAGCGAACTCCGTTAATTAAAACCATACCTGCGAGTACATGGCGATCCTCCGCTTCAGCAGGTTCCTCGGCTTGAGTTTGGGCGGCGAACACCCGCCCGCTCGGAGCCGATCTCGTCGCCTCGGGTTGGCGTGGTACCATCGCACGTCCAGCCGATGACGCAGCAGGTGGAACTCCTCCATAATGCGCAGGAGTCGCGGGAGCCGACGCGACCGAAGGGGCAGGCGAAGCCCTCATTGGACAGTGGCGGCTGATATGGCCCGCCTGTCCACACGTGAAGCACTTCCCTTCCCGTTGATCACACGTCCTTGGCTCGTGGTTCCCACCACAAATTGTGCATCGCTGCGGTCCGCGGCCTCTAGATTGCGTTCGCGGGTACTTCGGGGGCTTCCTTGACTTGGTCTGAGCTCCCGAGCTACTCTGGGCCCGCTTCTTGCCACCGTCCTTCTCGGACGCTTCTCGCTCTTCCCGGATGTGAGCGTTTCCTTGCTCCGCCCACAACGCTCTGTCGAGCACCTCCGCGAAGGTAGTGAGCTTCAAAATGTGCACCGCCCGGTATATGTCAGCCCGGAGCCCTCGCTCGAACCAGTCGGCTCGATCCCTGTCATCCCGCACTACGTCGGGGACGCAGTCAATGATGTGAGAGAACTCCCGCTCATATTCCGCTACCGTGCGGCCACCTTGCTTCAACTTTCGAAACTGCTCCTGGAGTTTCTTCTTCTCACTATCGGGGAAGTAATTGACATAGAACAATCCCCGAAACTCCTCCCACGTCAACGGCGGAAGGTCGGAAGCTCGGTTTCTCTTGATTCGCTTCCACCAAACCTTCGCCGTCCGCTCCAAACAATGAGTGGCGAGGTAGACCTTGTCCCTCTCTAAGGTGTAGAGGTCCTCGAATAAGGTCTCCATTGAGTCCACCCACGACTCAACCATCCACGGCTCGACCTTCTCTCCCTCGAAGGTCGGTGGATTGAACCTTCGAAACTTCTCGAGAGCCGCAAGTACGCGCTCCCTCTCCGCCTCCAATGCCGTCGCATCGGGTGTCGTAGAACCCGACGCCGCCGGAGGAACGCTCGCCGGCGGAGGACGTGCCGCCACCGGAACTGCCGCAATGCCCTCACCCTCAGCCGCCGTAGGCGCACGAGCTGGAGGTGGGGGCGGACCACGGCCCTCAGTCGCAGCTGCAGTTGCTGCCGCAAAATGCCGCTCCATAAGCCCCTGGAGCTGCTCGAACCGACTCTCTTGGCGCTGCACAATGCCGGTTAATGCCGACACTTGCGCCCGTAACTCCTGTACTTCACTAGATCCGGCTTCCTCGGGCACCTCAGGAGGTGGTGCCGGAGCGGACCTACGCACGTAGCGTCTTGGGGACATTATCTCCTGCAACGCAACAATTGGGTTAGCCACTTAACCCACTTAACTCCATCGCATACACTATAATACGCGACTTAACTCCGCCCTCAGCGGAGGTACACTAGTGTATAAGTCCTAACACTTAGCGTCGTGTTGTCAACCGCCAACACAAACTCCTCGAGCTTGGAACTAACACCGTTCGGATCCATCTCTAGCCACACTAGAGATCTATACTCGATCCAACCTAATCGGATTCTTCCTTAACCGATATAGGTTTACGTTTCTCTCACGTACCTACACAACCCTAGGGTTCACCGTCCTAAGGTCTCTTAGGTCCGTCCTAGACTCTCTCTTTACTTGCTCTTAATGCTCTGATACCAACTGACTACTGTCACGCCCCGATGCCGCTACCAATTTGGTCCGGTTCGGGCGCGTCGAACAGACGCCGAACGGACAGCACCTCGCCTGCCCGCCCAAGGCTAAACAACCAGATCATGTACAAGTAAGCGCCCAGGAATGCTTAGATAACATACATGATCGAACACAGCGCACACAAGTGCAATACATCTAAGAGCAAGAACCACAAGTAACATACTAGTGTATAAAGAGAGATAATCTAACTATTACATTCCTTCGATAGTTACATCATTTGATTGCATTACATTTTTCATTTACCAAAATATGAATACATAGTTTTTCTCAAAATACAAATAGCTCTCCCATGTCTATCCAAACATCATCTAGTACACGAGGGTACTCTAATGCATAAAGGAAAAGCTACCAACTAAACTCACTTAGGGCGCTATGCCCTTACCGCGGTCCTCGCTTGACTCGCCTCTGTGTGTACCTGTACCCCAAAACCACACGGGGTGAGAACTATAAAAATATAGTTCCCAGTGGGTTCGGCCGCCGACGCCGCCGGTTTTCCCACTAGGTCTAAGCTGGCACAGATAGAGAGATAGATAGATATACAAAGATAAACTGCAACTACTCTATCATGCCACCAATGATAATAATGCATGCAACAACTACTATCATGCTAGTATCATGTCATGAGTATATAAGGGTGCATAGTAATGTAAACTACAACATACACTATGTCTACTCAAGGTAATAATGCAAGTCTACTATGCATTTCATGTTTCTTACCCAATTCACTTGGTTAACCCGAAGGTTAAACCCTCGACTCACTCTCAATCTCATAGGTGAGGAGAAACTGCACTCGCACACCGAGACCGTCTGCGGGACAACTACGTCTGCCCCTAGTGAAGTACTCCGGAGACTCGTGCCTCGGTGGAGCGACCACCGACAAGCAAAAACAGACTAGTGAGTATGATCCAATCCTCACAAGAGGATACCCTGTCTACTAGGGTCAATGTGCCTCTGCTGCACAGTCATGATATATAATCAATGTTGGGACTTCTACTATCCCTAGGTTCATGTCAAATTTACTACACTAGACTCGATGCCACTCGTTCGATCATTGTAGTAAGTTTTCTATTAGTTGACATGCCACTCGTTTAATGCCACTCTACTGGGCTATCATATGTCCAAGTTCGGCTCTTTATGCCGCTATAGGATTCTATGCCATAAGACCCAATCCTCATGCTACCCTAGTCTAGGTGTTCAACTCATAAGTACACTACTAAGAAGCATGCAAGGAAAAGGAAATATACATTTATTAATCCTATAATGCAATATGATCAACACATATGTAACTTAGACATAAAAAGAAACCCGGATGTTCCGGAACGACACCCCCCACCTTTTGCGTATAAGGAGGCTCTAGAAGTGCGCTTCGGCGTCCTTTACGACGAAGCCTCGGTCTTCTTGGTCCAAATGATGCTCAATCGGCCTTATTTTGCCGATAGCTCTTGACCCGCTCGACGAATCGAAATTCCGACTTCGCCCCCGCGTTTAGGCACCTACCAATTAGGTTTACAAGGCCTCAAATGAGATCAATCCCATACTTTACCGAAAAACCCTATTTTGGTGCCCTAGGGTTAGCATCAAGCTAAACCCATCTCAAAACCCTAGATTCTAGCTCTAATCCTTCCATTCATGGTGCTAGGGATCCATTTGATCCCATCCAAAGAGCTAAAACCCAAAAACCCCAAATCTCACAAGCTAGGGTTAGAAGCTTACCTCTAGGTTAGCTTAAAAGAGAGAAGAGAGGATGAGGGAGAAGTCCAAAAGCCTTCTTTTGTTGATCTCCTTCTTCTTCTCCTTCCCTTTCTTCCTTCTTTCCTTCTCCTTTCTTCTTCTTCTTCTTTTCTCCTTCTTTTCTAGAGAGAGAAAGCAAGAGAGTGTGAGGGAGGGAGAGAGAGTGAACTGAGAGAGAGTGAGAGGGAGAGAGGGACTAATAAGCCCTCTAATGTAACAATATCCAGCTGGCCCCCTCCACTTTTCACTCTGTGCACAGCCCTCACTGGGCGTTCTGCGCGCGGAGGGACCGGTCTCCCCGACTTGGGACCGGTCCCCGAGAGCTTCAGCTCGGGTCACGCGTTCGGGTACCGGTCTCTCCCAGAGAGACCGGTCCTCGGGAGACCGGTTCCTTCCTGAGAGACCGGTTCCCGAGAGCTGGGACTTCAGGACTTAGCCAATTTTTGGCTTTTCGCGCTGGGATCACGTTCGGGAACCGGTCCCTTACTGCCAGGGACCGGTTGCCTCAAGCAACCCCCGCGACACCAGCCGATGGGACCGGTCTCTCCCTGCCAGGGACCGGTCCCCGAGAGCAATTTTGCTCCAGTGCAGATTTCGCACTGTTTGCTCTCGTGGACTCGTTTCCACTCCACTTTTGGTGATTTTAATATCTTTGGTTTTTTCAAAGTACACCAACACGACCCTTGGTCGATTCGGGATGAAGTCAAATCCTCGTATTTCGAGAATTCACTTCCTCACATCGCGGGTCGTGACACCTAGTGGGTAAGTTGGCGAGATCGGTTGCCGAACCCACTAGGAACTTCGTTCTAGTTCTCATTACCTCTAACCCTACAGGTCCTAGTACGAGCGGGGCGGCGGAGGACCGAGGCAAGGGTTTAGCGCCGTAGATAGCAGCCACCGGACTTTTCATAGTAGTCATTCCCCTTTTGGTATACATGTATCAACTTTATTTTGTTGATTAGAAATGTAAAGTTGTAAACAATGATATAATTCGGTGGATGACTAAATGTAAAAAAAAAAGAATTATGAATGGAAGGAAAAAGAAATGTAATAGTTCGGTTTTCTTTTATTTGGTGCAAAAGCAATCAAGTAATATGTATTTTGTGTATGAAAGAATAGAGCTTCCGCTTCCATTATTGCTTGCCCACGTGCAAGCCTTTTATAATTGCTAATCTCATTGCTCGATTGCCTTATTATACATGTGGTTAGAGCCTTGGACGGACAGGGGAGGCTCTGTTCGTTCGGCGTCTGTTGACATGACCCGAACCCGACCAAATTGGCGGGGATTGGGGCGTGACACCAGCACTCCGAAGTTGGCCTATACGACAGATGCTCACCCGTGCGGGATTGGGTGCCTATTGGGTCGTCGTGGGACAGTCACATTCCTAGAGGGAAAATGCTGGACTACCCTGGGCCATTAGGCGGCGCAAGCCGAACTACACTTGTGTAGGTCCTTTTGAATTGAATTATGATATTCAAAAGTTAATTAAACTTGACATTATGTTAGACAAACTAGTGAGTTGATACCCTTTGATACTAGTGGATGCATACATAAAAGATGGACATACTAGTAGTTGGTTATCCTATGTTGAGACTTGATGAAGTCACTTGATGCATTCATAGTTGTGGGATATTCTTCTGCGACATTGTTGCATTGACACCCTTTGTGAGATATCGAAATTCGACGATATTGGCTAACTTTGGCCAAATGGGCCAAAGTTGGCGATTAAACGATTTGGACAAGTTCCATTCGGCATTCCAACAAGTTTGGAAGAGCGAAAATGAGTTCCAAAGTTGTTGGAATGGTGTTGACATCGATCGGCGCGAAGTAGAGCCGAAACGAAGCTGAAAACAGCATTCTGGAGCTGTTGTACCGGTACAAGGGTGATGGCTGTACCGGTACAGCCATCGCAACCAGGCTGCATAGCTCTCGGGTTTGAGGGCTCCAGGTGCTGTACCGGTACAAGAGGCTTGTACCGGTACAAACCCGACGAAACCGAGACCCGAGCTCTCGGGTTTGCGCTCGGTTTGGCTGTCACCCAGGCCTTGTACCGGTACAAGAACCCGTGTACCGGTACAAGGGCACCCGAACAGCAGGGTCAGTTTGGAAAATTAGAAAATAGAGGGGCCTTTCGGGATTTTGTTACAATAGAGGGTTAAGACACCTCTCCCTCAGCCGATCCCTCTCGCTCACTCAGCCTCTCTCTCTCTCTCACTTAGCTCTCTCTCTCTCTAACCGCAAGAAGAAGGAGAAGAAGAAAGAAGGAGAGAAAGAAGGAGAAGAGAAGAAGAAAAAGAAGGAGAAGATAAAGGAGAGGAAAGTGAAGCTCTCTCCCTCCTCATTCTCAAGCTAGGGCTTGCTTTGGAGCAAACCCTAGAGGTAAGCCTCAACCCTAACTTGTGAATATAGGGTTTTGGGAGGTTTTTGTTGGTTTTGAGGGTTCAAATGGAACCTAATGAGCTTTAAGAATATGGATTTAGCTCACAATGAAGCTAGAAACCATTGCTTTCCATGGGTGTTAAACCTAGGGCTTGATTTTGGGATTTTTGGAAATGTAAGGGATTGATCTCTTTTGATGGGTTAGAAACGTAATTTCTATGCTCCCAAACGCGGAGGCGAAGCCGGTTCGTCGATCCGGCGAGTGAGCGCGGAGATATCGCCGTTTTGAGTGCTCTAGGGTTTGGGTTGGCCCGAGGATTTGAAGCGACGAAAGAGATCGCGAAAGAACACGTTTCTTAGCTCTACGGTACTACCACAAGGTGGGTGGTGACCATCCCNACCATGCTTTTACATTTTGAGAGTAGTTGTTGTATAGGGTGAGGTTTTGGAGAGTATATTATGTATTTTTATTTTGGAAAAGAATGCAAGTTGTATTAAATGGTTAAACTTAAATGATATCGAAAGAGGTTTAATATTTCAATTATGTCTCAAATAGTTAAGCTTCTCTCTTTTGTATACTTGTATGCTATTTACTTGTATCGCTTGCTCTTTGTTGATATATAGCACTGGTTGTGTCACGCCCCGGGACCCAGCGGATGCCCGCCCGGCGCGTGCCCAGACCCGCCATATGTCTACAACATATAAGGCGTCTAAAAACAATAATAATAAAAGCAATAATACAAGACATCTAGTAGTATCAGAGCATAATAAAAGTCTAAATGCTACAACAAGGGATAAAGTTAAAACTGTAAATCCACTAAATAAAATATAAAGTAAGTACAATGGGGACCCCATAACAAGTGCTAAAAGGAGTACAAGGTGGTCTCTCTATACAGGGTACAAAACCTCACACTCTCTCAAGATATAAGATGGAGGAGTAAACCACTTAGGCAAAAGAACTCTCCGCGAGCTAGCTACGCGACACCCTTGCCGCGATCCCGTGCCTCCGCCGGTGCCGAAGGCTCTGAAA
>NC_033633.1:7196374-7289818 GCF_001540865.1 Ananas comosus | reverse complement strand
CGGAACTACCAACATGGCCATGTGTTATCTAAAAGACGGTTGAGCTCCGAGCCCAACCCGTCAAAGCGTCCTCCACATGGCCATGTGAAAGGGCACATGGCCATGTGTTACGTCTTAGACCCGTCAAAGCACCCCCCACAAAAACGTTAACAACGTTGGAGATAAATTCGTGTGGGGTCGGGGAAACTCTCGAGGAAACTCGGGATTTGGACTCCTCTGTTCCATTCTTGAGGGAGAGAACTCAAGAGAAGGTAAAAACTACCTAAAACCACCCAAAACTAGAAGAGGAGGAACGAAAAGAACGAAGAATAACCCAAAGGAGGTACTCTCTTCGGAACTCGAGCCCTAACCTCGAAACACCTCCCTCTTAGAAGTTGGGGTAAACCTAACCCCGGATCAAACCTCGAAGATTCTCCAATCATTGATCTAGGAAAGGAGATCTAAATCAAAACAACCTAAAATGATCTAGTTTGGGATCTAAAATCTAAAATCGCAATTTAAACCCCTAAAAGCAAAACTCCCGAAAACATGGTTTAACTACCCAAATCTTGGAAACAAATCCAATCTAACCTTCCTGAGATCGAGGGTAAACCTCTAGCACTCTCGAAGGTACCGGTACAAATTCTGTACCGGTACAACCATCATGGCTGTACCGGTACACAGCCTGGCTGAGGCTAATCCGAGAGTACTCCAACAATCCAACCTTTTTGGATTTTGGTACAGGTTTAAACCCTCAATTCTCGGGATGCGAGCCATGGGTCGGAACACTGTCTACGACCCTTCAGAAAGTCTGAAATAGCTCGGCACACAGATCAAACACTCGAACCTCGCGATTTGCAAAGGTCCAGTGCGTCACAGGTTGTGCTCTCGATTATCGTTGTTTGATTGTGTAATGAATTCAAGTTGTATTCCTGGGGACTTGATGTACACAATCTCGTTGATGCTTAGCCTAGGGCGGGCAGGGGAGACTCTGTCCGTCCAGCATCACGCCCGCCGCCCTCGAAATGGACCGAATTGGTACCGTTTTCGGGTGGTGCGGTCGTGGGGCGTGACACCCTTATTGGTAGTAACCTACACTCGTGATGTTAAATATAAGAAGGTTAGCTCAATCATGACTATAAAATGTGATGTCATCGAAAATGTGAGACTTGCATCATAATAGTTGTTCATGGTTTAAATGCGGACTAGTATTTTAATGTGGCATACACAATTACTTATGCATGTGATTGTAGGCATGGAAGTTATATACATGTTAGAGACATTTTTTGTAGAGGCATGATATAGTTGAAATTATTTTAATACTTCCTGCATTTACATTATACTCTTTTATATCATATCTATGCCTCAGTTGACCTAGTGGTATATTTCGCCACTCTTAGTGGCTTATCCACTGGGAACTATTGTTTAATTGTTCTCAACCCCATTGGTTGGTTGTTTTTGTTTCTAAGCCTTCCGCAGCAGGAAAGGCTAGGGATCGTGGCAAGGGAGCAACGACAAACTAGAGCCTCACGATGTTGTGATAGATGACCCACAGATTTATTAGTGGCTTAGTTTAATGATGTATTTGTACTATATATGAGATTCTATGTATTCATATTGTACCCTTGGTTAGATTATCGTAATCTTGAGATGTATTAGTTTTAGAATTTTTGTATCTAGCTATGGTATGTTCTCACTCTGATTACCATGTTTAGGATGGACTATACCACTTCTCTCTATGATTGTTGTAAATGCCTTGTGTACATTGCGGTTTTTTATCTGCAAGGCGGGTCTGTGCACGCACCCGGCGGGCTTTCGCTGTGGCCCGGGGCGTGAGAGAAAGAAAGTGAGGAAGGAGGCCAGTCCAAACTCTCCAATTAGGAGTAGTTGGAGGTATAAATTGAGCACAAGACTCAACATAACTCCTTTTAATGTTCCAGCTGAAGTTAAATTGAATTTCGGTCTCATTAGCAACATCTATTTTGCGTCAAAATGATTCCAACTAATCCCGATACTTTTATAGAAGTGTCGACGAGCCATAAAAATTGTCATCGTTCTGACAGTTAAATTTTCAGAACACTACAATACATCATTGCACAGAAAATCACCTCTTCAAAATATAAATATACAAGAAAAGGCCCTAACCTCGCCAGTTCTGATGTACAGTATACAATCCAAATCATCTAGTTGGTGGTCTCTAAAGCTCAAGTATACTGATAGGAGATGCTATCTACTGCACGATCCTCTTGCCTTGATCAACCAAAATGTGTAGCTATCCCTAAAAGGTAAACCACAAGAGATCGTGAGAACTACTAAATAGCAATTCCCAGTGAATACGGTCAGCGACAACCACGGCCTTCCCGCTAGGTCTAATAGAAGCAAGAATAAGTGAAGAACAGTAAAGTATATTGAAGAATGAGTTACAGAGCATAATATAATGTCACGCCCCAAGGCCTATTTTGAAAAGCATTTATACAAAAGGTGCTGTTTAAAATTAGAGTCACGGAAAGATGTGCCATTTTTTTTTTGAAACAGTCTTGCCCATGTGACGCACAGATCCGCCACAAATACAGAATTTCTCTGTCCACGGAGACAGAAGAGATTCTATATTTGCATGGCATTCCAATCATGTGTATGGAGATACACATCAACAACTTACAACATATATTCACGATAATCCACAATCATTCAATTAGATGCATGCACCCAAACAACTAGCCATCCTTGTGAATGACGCATGCTTCTAAATACTCCTTAGGTACTGAATGATGCAATACACAGCATCCAACATCCTATCACTTAAACATATTTTCCACCGAAAAACTTTATTTTTAAATTCTAAATAAATAGTAAGTCAAAAATCATTTCAAAACAACTTTGAAAACCGTTCCCCTATACGTAACAATGTGGTGCCAGTGTGGTGCAAAGATAATGACGTTAGTTTTCAGGAATAGCTTGGTTCGAAAATAAACTATATATACATAGTTAATCTTCATATAGGTATAACTTTTGGGATATGTATAAATTAGGCCAACTTTGCATTTGAATAAAAATTGAGTCATTTCTAGAAATTAGTAAAATAACATTTCAAAATTTGGATTGGAATAGTGGCCACAATAGTAATTATATTTTAAAGTAATAATACTAATTAATAACATCAAATAATTAATGATATGATAATTTAATTAATTAATTAATTAATTAATTAACCATAAATATTGTTAAATAACCATTAGTAAAGGAATCGCTGTTCCATCCAAAAAGGCGGAACAACAACTCAGCTCTCTTAACAGGTTATTCTATGAAAACTAGAATCCCCCCGAACCAAACAATGCCTTCAAATAAAATTTAAGCTAAATCCCATATTTCAATTTTGGAAAGATTAAATACGAAGCAACAAAAAAAAAAAATAAATAAATAAATAAACGAGTTTGCTTTTGCAAAGAACATTACTATGGTTACACGAACGTGCGGAAGAGTGCGGTGGACTCGTATAATTATGCTGTTCATGAAAAATTGTATTCTGCTTGATGAAAGCATATGATTACGCATTTAAAGTGACTTAAAAACTTCATGATTTGTGTTGAGCTCCAGGCAAAAGATATTTCACGAACCAGACATAAGATTTCCTTGAAGAACAAATTACAATCCACCTTCACCCATGTATAGGAAAATTCTCATATTGCATATATAGAGTTTGCATGCAGCCCCGTGCGTGCATAGCAATTTCAACAACCCCTATCCATTCTTGCCGCGCGCACAAATTTTTTGCACAGCAGGATCGACCCCGGAGCGAATTTTTTTTGTACAAACACGAGGTTGCATTCGGTGTGCTCTCTAAAATAAATGTAAAGCTTAAATTGTTATGGGAATAACAATTCAGTTTCACTCTATTATATCTGTTCTATTCCAGGGTTGGGCTTGAGATCAAGTTGGCTAAGATCAGATTCTATCCCTCCCTAAATTTTAACCAATTAAAACTACATAGTGAGTTGCTAGCTACACCTTACCCAACACCCATCATCATTCACATTAGAATGCAAGCAAGATCAGCTCAATCACAACAAGCAAAGTTACTCTTGATGGAGATAAAAATCATAGTCTTATACATTTATTTACCTATCTTCCTCCACTATATATTGCATATGAATATGAAGAGATCATCACAACCAATCGACATATTCAGTTGAGGCCCTTGGTTTCCTTTTCGGCTTTTGATACCTGTCATTCTCAAACTTCGCCTTGGATATAAGTGAATCCAGTAAAGATGCCTCTGCTAAGTCATACGGTACTCTTAAGACACTGCAAATATTCATCCAAGCAACCAAAAAAAAGCTAAGCCAAGGGAAAAAGAATAAGAAATAATGTGACAGAAGAAATTGTTCTCGAGAGTTCAAAATGATCACATCTATGATCAGAATATCCATAGTTAATAAATTTACCTCCCAAGAAGATCCTCAAGAATAGCTCGTTGAGAAGGTGTAACATAGTGTATGCATCTTCGAGGACACCGTCCAACAGCAAGCTGGACAAGGTAATCATCACCATGTCCTGCACAACAATTATATTCTTAACAATTTCAAACCATATTGACAATTTTTTCACGTGAAGTCGAAAGCTTTTTTAAATATAGTTGAACATCATGCCAACCGGTGACCACAAACTGCACCATGAGTCAAGCATCCTGTGTTACATTCATGCTAAATGTAAAGTTTCGTCATGACACACCAATACTATGCTTAACTTTCCACGCTCTTTAATATGTTTATTCGAATCATCTTTATAGAATTTTTTTTACATACAATAAATTTTATATAAAGATTTCTTCAAAAGATGACTTTACGACTCAAAATCTAGTAATAGCAGGAAAAATGTTCCGTATCATTCACAAAAAAAGTATTGACAGGGTACAAAGGTGAATGACAAAATGTCAAGAAATGAAGAGATTTCTCTTCAGAGAATATACAGATGTTAATCGTTTAGAAGGCTTCATTTGGTGCATACTGCAACAATGACATTGATTGCAGGAGAAATGTTATAGAACTCGGGCCTTCTGTATTGGAACTTCTACATTAGTACAAAATATATTTACATGAAGATGTCATATAGGCTCAACATATTAAAAGTTTGTTTATATAAAGTTCTAAAGTCATGTGTAGTAACCTTAACCAGTACAAAAAAGGAATTTTTAAAAGTCAAATTCATTTGGAAGAACACCTAAACATTTTCATGGAATTAAAATAATAAAAAGTGGAGAACGAAAGAAAGTTGGATGCCCTCATGCATGCTCACGGTTTAAGGCAGTGTTTGTTTCACAGAAAGTGGAGAGGAGTAAAGTGATTGTCAATTGTAAATGCCCATTTCCATTGTTTGTATAACACACTGGACTTTTGCAAATTGCAAGGTTCGAGTGTTTGATTTGTGTTTCGAGCTTTTCCACATTTTCTGGAGGGTCGTAGACAGTGTTCCGACCTATGGCTCGTATTTCGAGAATTGAGGTTTAAAACTTTGCACCAAAACCCAAAAAGTTGAATTTTTGGTCTGCTCTCGGGTTAGCCTCAGCAGGACTGTGTACCGGTACAGTCTTGATGGTTGTACCGGAACACATTTTGCACCGATACACCTTGATGGTTGTACTGGTACAGATGTGGTTTTCAGCCGACCCGAGGCTCGGGTTTGCGCATTCGGGGGAGTTGTACCAGTACACTTTCTCGTGTACCGGTACACTTTGCCAGATTGCAAACTGGCAGCTTTTGAGGGATGTATTTGCTTTCATTGCTTCTCTATACATACCCCACGCCCCTTAGAGGTTTCCCTGAGCTGGGAAACAGGGAAGACAAGGTAGGGAACCTCTCACTTCCCCTCTTTGGATTTTATCTCCCTCTTTTTTGGATTTTGGTGGATTAACCCTCTCTTTTGCATCTTAGTGGCATTTCCACCATTGTTGAAGGCTTGAAGCTTGGAGAGAAGCTTGTTTGAGAGAAGAACATCAACCTTTGTTGGTTTAGAGCCTTGATTGAAGCCTCTAGAGAGGTTGGTAACATGTTTCATCCTTTGGATTCATATTTTTATGGTTTTTACTAGAACAAACCCTAGAATTGGAAACTTAGAGTTTGTTTGGGGGTTTTGGATCTAGGGATTTTGGAGCTCAATTGGTTGGATTAGAACCTTCCTCTAGGTGGGATTGGAAGGGTTCTAGCTCCCATTTGGAGCTTGAGAGGGATTTTCTACACTATAGGTGAGTTTTGGCCATTTTGTTGAGTTGGTTAATGTTTAACCTTTGTGTTGTTCGTAACGTTCGTGTAATACTCCTAGTTTAACCTTTAGAGAGCTAGGAGGCTTGTGGGCACCTTCGTCGGCACAAACGAAGGGTTGCGAGGAGACTTTGTGGGTTTGGCCTCACCAAAATGGGATAAATCTTCCCTATAATGATTTTTTACTTATCGTAAAATGAAAATGCATGCATATTCTTACTAGATAGAATATTTGAGAATTTTAGAATGCCTAAAATGCACATGTTATATACAATGCATATTGGACCTCTATGTAGTAGAGAGTTTTCATGTTGGGCTTGGGGCCTATGGTTAGTATTCTTATACTTGGTTTGAGATCATGTTTCATTTAGTGAAAATGATGAGTACATTACACTCTTGGGCTTAGAACTCATGCTTGGCATAGGAATAAGCTAATGTCATAAAGTGGCATTGGGCTCGGCATATGAATGGATTTAGTAAGCTCATGTCATAAAGCGGCATTGAGCTTGGAATATGAATGGACTTGGTAAACCTATTGTCATGAAGTGGCATTATTGTTGGAACAAGATTTGGACATAGTGAGGTATAATGTCATATAGTGACATCGAATTTAATGAATGGTTAAGCCTTCTCTTGCGCAATTGGGCATTGAACTAGACCGTTGGATTGCTAGTGGCGATTACCATGTTAGAGACATGATGATCGGGTTCTTGAGACGATGATTATGCTTGCTTGCCATTTGTGCTTATTCGCATAGACGATGATTATGCTTGTGAGGGTCGCTCCCTACAAGCCGGCACTCCGGAGTTAGCCTACGCGACTTATGCTCGCTCGTGCAGTATTTAGAAGCTTACGGGGGCCTGGCGGGATAGACTCATTCCTCGAGTGGGAATGCTGGAGCTACCACGGCCACTAAGGCGGCACAAGCCGTACTATCTTGTGTAGGTCCTTAATTGGAAATGGAAATCGACACGGAGTCATATAAGTAATAATCACTACTAGACTAGTAGTTGGATTTATCGGGCATTTGGACATATAGTGTATTTGATAGTATTGCTTATTGCATTACAGCATACTTGTTTGCCATGTTGGAGTATACTAGTCATGTATTGGCATTTCGGACTATGATAGAATAGATGTACACCATGTTGACATCATTTATATTTGTGGCATAGTAGAATAGCATTTTATTATATGCTTTCATTTCTGCAGTTATTCCAGTTATTCATATCTGCTCTCTATATTGCTCAGATCAGTAATTGCCCATTGGGAACTATAAATTATAGTTCTCACGCCCCCTGTTTCATATTTTCTTTCAGAGCCTTCCACGCCGGGAGAGGCTCGGGATCGCGGGAAAGATATCGCCTCGGGCTAGCTAGCGAGGGACTTGTCGATAGGTGGTCCACCTCTCTTTTGTTTCATTGTGAAGAGGTTGAGAGATTTGTACCTTTTTGTAGAGACCACCCTTTATATGTATCTTGAGATTTATGATGTATTAACTTATGTTTTACCTTAGTTGAGTAATTCTCTTTCTTCCATTTCTGTTGATAGAATTAGTTGTATACTTGCTCTGATATCTCTAGTTACTGTTTAATCTTATCTTTCATACCTCTTTGTTGTAGACGCCTTATATGTGCAGGCATATGGCGGGTCTGGGAACGCACCGGGCGGGCCTATGCCGGGTCTCGGGGCGTGACAATTTGGTTCACCGTGACTTCACCTTTGATCGAAATATAAACTCCCAAAAATACTGTAATTGCCTACGGCGCACCGACCCCAAGCCGAAGAACTCAATTATAAACTATAAAAAGACCTCTTACACTGTAGCCCCGATCTAAATTAACCCCATGGATTAAAAATTACATCAATTTCCATCCTATATACTTTGTCATCCCCTTAAATAGATCCAAAAAATTTAAAAATTGGTAAATTAGACTATAAAACTTCACTAAAATAAGTTGGCATATCATATTATTCCACACCTAACATATATTCAAATTGCAAATCAAAAAAATATTTTAAAAAATAGATAAAGAACATCTTCTATTTTGGTAACACTATCAAAATTGATAGTTTATTGAGGAATTTATTCAATTTATATGATTTTATTGCATTACTTATAGATAACTTTGTTTGTAAATTTTTATAGCTAAATTCAATAATTATCCCAAATAGCTAGACCTATTTGAGATAATAACAGTGTTGAGGGATAATTAATTCAATTTTTTATGTAGGGGTAATTAAGATGAAAGCTAAAGTGCAAGGGGGCTTTTATAATTTAGCCTAGGGATAAAAGTAAAGTTCTAAGATGTGTAGTCACCTTCAGCAATGCAGATAAGGATTTTTTAGAAGTCCAATTCATTTGGAAGAACACCTAACCATTTTTCTTGGAATTAAAATAATAAAAAGTGGAGAAAGAAAGAAAGTTGGATGTCCTCACGCATGCTCACTATTTAAGGCGTGTTTCTTTCACCAAAAGTGGAGAGTGGTAAAGTGGTTTTCAACCGTAAATGCCGATTTCCATTGTTTGGTTCACACGTAACTACAACTTTGATCGAAACTTAAACTCCCAAGAATACCACAATTGCGTTCAGCATGCCTACCCCAAGATGAAGTTAATTATTGAGCAAGAAAAAGAATAAAATTTTAATCCATCTCTCTCACACCTCCTGCTCTATACCATTCACTTCCTACCAAACAAATAATAGAACTGAGAGAACTTCATTTCCATAGCTAAACAAACAAACAGCAGAAGAAAAAGTAATTTTCCACCTAATCTCGAGTTCACCTAATAATAGTCTACTTCAACTTGAACTTTACCTTTGGTGAAACAAAAAGACCCTTCACTGATCTCCCCATAGTTGTCTTGACCAACTAGAATTCCTTTCTCTATAAAATATGCAGAAAACAACGTTTGTTGGGACCTTCAGAGGTTTAACCTTTTTATAACTCACAACTTCTGCCAAACTGTGATAGACGGTAAGACATAAAGGGATCTTTGTCAATCATATAGAGGAAAGAGAATCATCTCTCTTCCTCCTCCGTGTGTGTGTGTGTGTGTGTGTGTGTGTGATAAAAAGTAAGCTCCAGAACCTAGGCATCATGGACAGGAGACACGACATGACTTGATCACGGCAACTCAACAGAGAGGCTCTGTTGCGGAGAAGAAAGAACTTAAACCAAAGAGTTGGTGAAGTTTTTTTAAATTTTTATATACATTTTTTGTTTCGTAAATAGGTTTCAGGCTTTCAGCCTTGGCCCATTGCAATAGTTCTGCATTTATTTTTTAGGAAACCTCGTCGGAGCTTTTTTTTTTTTATTTGCTAGACACGCATCCGCGTTGGACTCACACACGTGGGGTTTTGCCCCGTGTCCATGATGCCTAGTCCGGAATACTCCTACACCTTCCAACAAAGTCAAGCTTCTCTCTCTCCCCCCTTCTCTCTCTGTGATAAAAGTAAGCTCCGGCACGCCCCTACGTCCTCCAACAAAGTGCTACCCCCTTTCTCTCTTTGTGACAAAAAGGTAAGCTCCGGAAGGCCCCTACGTCTTCCAACAAAAGTACCAAGAAAGAAGTCTGGTTGGAAATTCGATGCTTGGAGAAACACCTTCAACACGTCGAATCCACGACATTCACGCTGAATCTACGACGCGCACTCCATCTAGTACAAGTAGATGATGTGTTGATGGTGATTCGATGCTTGGAGAATCACAAAAGTACCAAGAAAGAAGTCTCTAAGCAATAGTGTATAACGACCCAATCCGCTAGCAATAAAAACTCATTGGGCCCACACCACCAGCCCAAAATGCTTAATACCAATTATTATTACTAGAGTGTCCAATCACAACTTTATTCTCATATGATGTGGGACTAGATATAAGACCCACCACACTTCTCTCATCCGATGTGGGACTAGATATGAGACCCAGTCACACTTCCAACTGGTGAACCGGCTTTGATACCAAATGTAACAAACCCGATAGTCCCACATCGACATCAAATGGGAAAGGATTCTAATTTGAAATATAAGAAGCTTCCACCTTAGTAATAATAATAAATGGGCGTAAGCATTTTGGGCCCAATAAATGGGCGTAAGCATTTTGGACCAGTATTTGGGCCCAACGAGTTATTATTGTTAACGGGTCGGGTTGTTACAATTGGTATCAGAGCCAATTACTAGCCGAAAATGTGAGATGAGTCTCGGCTGAGCCAGAGTTGTGCAGCGAGGCAGAGCGAGGCTCTCTGGCTGATAACTGTTGTGGGTGGAGAGTGGCTCCCCACAAGATCAGCTAAGGCTAACGAGACGAGTCTAACATCCCCTGATACTTGTGAGTGTGTCTAAGCCTGGCGAGAACGTCAGGGCTTAAAAAAGGAAGAATGTGAGACCCCAAGATTTGGAATAGTCCTATATAAGATAATATAGGATTAAACCTCTTTAACCCAGCTATAGCATTTTAGACGATGGCTAGGCTTAAGAGGCAAACACGGTTAAACATACTAAAAGTAGAGTAATCCTATGATGGGTGACCCCCTGGGAAACAGGGCATCACATTTGATGGGGATAACGTGTTGCCACCAAATGTTGACATTTTTGTGGCGATTATTGTCGCCATAGAAGCCAATGTTTAAAGTACCAAACCAAATATTTTGCCACCAATTCATTTGCCAGCAGGACATATTACTGCAACATATGGCATCAATTTTTGTCGCCTCCATAGCCATTTGGTGGCGACTTTTTATTTATTTGGTGGTAGAGTAATTATTTTACAGTGAAGCCAAGACATTTAGCAATTGATTAGACTCTCCGAGAAAAAGAAAAAAAAAAAGATAAGATATATGATAAAATTTTAATGAACACATATCCTCCATGATATAGGAAGCACATAATGTGATTCCCATTTCGAACCAAGGTTTGAGCTAATACTAAAAGAGAGAATGAAAATATTCTTATAAATTAAGGCTTGCCACTAACTGGCATCCAACTACATTTATCACATAAGTGTTGCCATCACTCCTATATTTTTCCTTGTACCAAAGAGAACTAGAGAAAGAGTGTGAAAACGGGGGGAAATGTGAGATACCAGGATTTGGAATAGTCCTATATATAAGATATAATAGGATTAAACCTCTTAACCCGAGTATAGCATTTTAGACTGTGGCTAGTCCTAAGAGGTTAAGAGGGTTAAGTACGATAAGACTAGAGTAGTCTTGAGGTGTGTGAACCCCTGGGAAGTGGGGCATCACAATTAGTATCAGAGCCGAATACCAGCCGAAAATATGAGAGCTAAGTGCTATGCGGGACAATGTGCTACACTATGGGTTTGGTGGAAGCCACTTCTTGAACCTATAGGAGCCACCTCTAGAATCTCACATTGCCTGGTTACTCTGGTTTATATGTTTGTGATCTGAGTTTGGACCTGATGAGGAAGGCAGAGTCTAAAACAGGGGGAGTCTGTAACACCCCAATAGTCTCACATCGACATCGAACGAGAAGGGGTTCTGATTTGAAATATAAAAGGGCTCCACACTAGTAATAATAACTGAGCTTAAGCATTTTGAGCCGATGGTTTAGGCCCAACAAGTTATTATTGCTAGCAGGCTGGGTTGTTACATAGATTAATTCTGCATGAAAACAAGAAATTAGGGTTTTGAAAAATCTATCAGGAATGAACTTCTTGTAGAAAATATGAGAAAAAAGGAACATTCTCTAAGGTTTCTTTCTGGGTTAAACCTATGAAATCCACATGTAAGTGAACCTATCATAACTTATAGCTTTGGAATGAAAATAAATTGGATTAGAAGTCACCCAATTTGAAAAGTTTTGATATGGACTGAAGCTCCGAAGTTTCAAAAGGGAATCCGAAGTTCTAACTATTTTAAAGTTAGTACTCCGGAGTATAAACTAGGAACTCTGGAGTTTCAGTGTGAAACTCTTGAGGAATGCTTTTGGTTTCCATAGTTTGATAGCATACTCCAAAGTTTCACCCTGAAGTTCAAAAACCCTAACTTCGGATTTTGGAGTTTCATAGCAAACTCCGGAGTTTCATAGCAAACTCCGGAGTTTCATGTGAAAACATGAAATCACAAGGTTCGTGTTCCAGAGTTTATGTTAGGAATTCTGGAGTTTCATGCAAAGACGATTCTATTTCAAGACCTTCACTCCAAATCCAACTTAACTCTTATAAAATACTTGCACAAGTTTAAGTACAAATATTATCACTGACACTGTAAAATCTTACCAAACGTAATGAACTTAAATTTTAGGATTTCGGGTCTTCAAAATTTGATCTTCTCATTATGGACTTCTTCAAGACTCCCACTCAAGCACTCACGAAATTTGCCAACATACAAATCTGTAACAATCTCCCCTTTGGCAATTACATGATAAAACAAAAAAATTACAACGAAAGCACTCATAACACTCAACTCACCCCCAAAAATGCAGTTTGTTGCAATCGCCAAAACAATGAACCTCTCATGTGAAAGATCCAAACAAAAAAAAAAAAAACAAATTTACAACTCCTAAAACAATCTCTATGACTTAGCCATGCTGGGAGTCTTGAAGTCTTTAACACTTTGCAAAACAAACATTTTCAACAAACAAAGTTAATTTTCAGTCAATAAATACATCAAAAATTTTCAATACCTCTCCCTCTATGGTCTTGCACTGAAAAAAAAAAATCAAAAACTCACAATCAAAAAATTTCAAATTTTCAATTCAAATTGAATCAATATCTCTCATCCTTTGTTTAGAAACTCATCATCTCCCCCATCAACATATCTTTCCCTTTTTTCGTCAACAAATTACCAAAGAAATTGTAACACCCTAGGACTAAGAATAGTTTAAACTCAGATGTTGAACGCATGGTGTATAGGTATATAAGGTTGGGTATTCCTATAATTAATAACTAAGTTGTAGCATTTTGGGCCAGTGGATTCGTCCCAACAAGTTACTGGGTCTAGGATACCCAATTAATCGAGTCGTAGGCTCGGGGATGGGTGACTCTTTAGGAAGCAAGTTGTGACGGTTTGGTATTGTAGCGTGTCAGCCAACCGGAAGTGTGAGATGAGGTCCCACGTCATTTGGCGATCTTGGGCTATGTATACGACTATGTGATTGAGTCTGACGAGGATGTCAGAGCTTGAACAGAGGAGATTGTAATACCCTGTGACTAAGAATAGTCCCACATCGAAAGTTGAACCCATATTGCAGAGGTATATAAGAATGGGTAGTCCTAAAACTAATAACTGTGTTATAGCATTTTGGGCCAGTGGATTAGCCCCAACAAGTTATTGGATCTAGGGTACCAAGTTGACCAAGTTACGGGCTTGGGGATGGGTGACCCCTTGGGAAGCAGGTCGTGATAGTTTGGTATGGTACTAGAACAGGTCAGCCAGCCGGAAGTGTGAGATAGGGTCTCACATCGCTTGGCAATCTTGGGCTATGTATACGACTGTGAGATTGAGCCTGACGATGCTTCCTAGGGGTTACTGGTAAATTTTTACCAAAAAAGGAATTGCATCAATGACTGTAAGCACAACTGACAAGTCTTGCAAAAGAGTATGCAATATACCTAGTACATTATATTGTACTCTCAAAACCAAACTATAGCTGTCCCAAAATCAGAATTTATTTTGTTAGGTGTGCTCAATGACATTTAAATGATGTAAATTTCAGAAATCATAAATTCCGAACATTTATTTAATATGAATCAAACCAAGGTTTAAAGTGCCGTAGCACGGGGGTGTGCCGTTACATCCTTGGCACGGTACGGCACGGGCACGCTTGCGTGCCGACACGTGGCACGCTTGCATGCCGACAGATACGCACGACCTCCTACTGGCAAGCTTTGGCACGGATTTATTTAAGTTTTTTTGGTTCCAATAAGCTTTTATAATGTTATTTTGAAAGATTTAGACAAATTATTATTAATTTTTGCTATGTATAGCTTATTATACTCATTAATTAACATGCATGTAAGCATTTTGTATATAAAGTACAACTATACTTGATGTAGAATAGAAATTAAAATTCTTTTGTTTTTATTTTTTTTTATTTGAAAAGTACAACTATACTTGCTGTAACATTTTAAAATTCTTTTGTTTTTAATTTTTTTAGAATTTAAAAAATTATAACAGATAAAATGACAGAAAATTTTATCTTTTCTAAAAACGTTTCAAAATCTATATATTGATTCGATTAGGAAGTATATAATAACTAGAAAAACCAGAATAGTACCGTAATTACATCCATTTTTTTTTTATTCTTTTAAAAAATATCTGATCAAAATTTGTTTAGGAGATCGATTTTTGTTCCCCTGATTCATCGAAAACTTCACGGTGCAACAAATTTTGACAAAATAATTTGCGAAGAAAAAATGGATGTCAGTAGTGGGCTACGGGCTCGAGCAGCCCGCGGTATGGATCGGATTTGTCAACTAAAAATTTGCTTTTATATTGATAAATAAGAAGTTAAATTATAAATTTTTAATTTAACAAAAGAAAAAAGAAAAAGTCAAAAGAAAAAGCCAAAAGGCAAAAAAAAAAAGGCATCAGCCAAAAAGAAAAAAGAAAGTTGACAAAAAGACAACACAATGTCAAAAAAATAAAAGAAAAGTGAAAAAAAGGCAATATAGATGGCCAGGCGAAGGCTCTGTATCCCAGAGAACAAAAAGAAAAAAAGAAAAAACCAAAAAAAAAAAAGCTAAAAAACCAAAAAAAAAAAGAAGAAAAAAATAGGGCGGCACCCGGCACAGTGCCGCGGCACATGGCCGCGTGCCGCTTTGTCTCGAGCGGCACGCGGCTTGTACCACGGCACCCAGGGGGGGTCCGAGACCCCCCCTGTATTGTGCCCCCTTCTTGGGGGCACGGTACGGCACGCCCCGTGCCGTATGGCACGGGACGGCACCTTCATCCTTGAATCAAACAATATCTCTTTCTATACGATTGGTTTTTTGCCCTACCAGATAATAAGGTTTTCAAAACTAACGAGTTTTTATTAATATGCCATTTACAGGCTGCAGATCATATCTACTAATGTAGAGTATGATTTCGCAAGCCAATTTGCGTGTTACATTATAGAAGGCAAGAAAACTAGCTTTCATGGGTATCTATAACAATATCCTTTAATCCTTCGCTCTTTTAACTAATCAATAGTGCATGAATGAATGTGTTAAATAAGATTAAAGCAGATGGTGCCTTTTTCATGATATGTGACTCATTGGTGTACATAATTCTCTATTTGTATGTATATCCCTTTTGCTTGCTCTTCTCATTCTCTGTGTTTGATTTTTAAGTAATTTATCTTGATCAGGTCATTTCTTCTAGAGAAGGTCTTTGAAACTACTCTATAGATCAACTCCAAAAAACTCCTTTCACAGGGTCTTATCATCAAATTTCGAGCTCTTGTTGTTGGTAATTTTATTGTTTTCTCCAGACATCCTTTGATATTATTTGTTACTTTGTGTTTACAAACTTCAATTAGCTTCGGTGGTTTAGCCTATTTGCAATTTGCCACCCTATAGTTTGAAGGGGGAAATGGCCATGTTGGGTTGGAAAGCGGATGAAAAGAAGCATATAGAAATGGCCGTGCCACCGCTGGTGTAAATGCGGACAGCTTGAGTCAGCATGTTCGCACACTACGGTGGGAAGCCTGGGCTGCACCTCCGAGTGGTCTCCTTTTCCATCCTCATTCTGTCTCCTTTCTCTCCTTCCTCTTTGTCCTTTCTTTCCCTTTCTTTTTTCTCTCCTCTTTTTGATAGAGAGAGAGAGAGAGAGAGAGAGAGGGGTTATAGATAGATGGCAGAACCAGTTATGTAGATACAAATGTTAAGGGAAAAATAACAATTTCTTCCTAATGCTCTACAACTGAGATCTTTTTACCTATTATCACAGTTTGACAGAGAAATTTTAAAGATTATCACCGGAAAAGGTGTCCCAAAAAGCTGTTCTCTCTCTCTCTCTCTCTCTCATGTGGGATTTCAAATTTGAACTTGAAAGAACCCTTATCTGTACAAAGTTAACCATGCACATCTAGGACTTCAATTTATCCAACAAAGTTCAAAGAAATTAGGCAATATATGAAATTAGAGTCAAGATATAGTACTGTATTTCTAGAGATTTTGATCTAAGTGGATTAAGAACACTTTTGAAGAAAATATGTCCTATGAATAGAAGCTTAAACACTCTACAAACCTTGAGAGATTGCACGTGCTTTTCCATTATCAGCAGTAAATGAAAAGGCATGAGGAGCCTTTCTAACACAAGAATATGGACATCCTGCGATTAAGTAACCATCTGTAAGGAAAATATCAACCATAATAAAGTTGATAGTCCTTTTATGTAGAAAGAGGATATTTAGAAAACAAAAATCTACTAATTAGAAAACATGATATATGTAGCAGATCATTAGTATTTATTATACAGAGAACTTAAAAGACCAGTTTAATTCAGGGAATTCTTTCCCTAAATCGTGCTTACTCACACAGATGATGTTTAGTACTATGCATTTACAATGCAATTTCTTAGACTTTCGGGCATCTTATCATGAACTCTTAAAAATGCTCTAATTGATACCATGATCAATTGTTTTCTTCTAACAATAGACAGTTACAAGTTCAACTTTGAAAACCGTAAGCATATTTTTTTCCCCTGCAATTGACTGCTTTATCTGTTGAAAAGCTCATGATAGAAACACGGTTAAACAGAACCAAGTGAATATTTTCTAAATTCAGGGGTCACTGCTTGGTTACATGTTCCGTATTCTAGACATTGTAAAAAGAATTTTCAAAATCTTTAGGGATTTTAACGATTTTATGAAGATAGAAGTGATTAAAGGGGATGACATTTATATAAAATCCGTTGTACATCATTTTGAGTTAATAGTAGGATGTAGGTCCCTAAGTTGTACGTACAGACTTAGTGGGACAATGGGCTTTGTAAGCCTCCTTTCCTTAGTATCAGTCAACAAATAAATGGTCAACATAATCTGAAATGGTGTGATCATTGGAATATATTGAGTTGGTGGTGGCGACTTTACTGCCATAGACGCTGATACTTTGAATTAAAAGGTGCTTGCAACCACATAGTAGCTACAATCTTGTGATCTCTACTCCACTCAAAGATTCTTCATCGAGAAGTGTTTGCCTCCTGCAAGGAGTTCAAGGGTTCATATTGAATATACTAGTGTAGACACTCGCACGTTGCTGGGGGTCGATTTTGCAGAAATAAATAAATAAAGTTAAAAGAAAGCAGAAAAAGTAAAAAAAGAGTCAAAAAATAAAAAATTAAAAATAAAAGAAACTAAAAAAGAATCAGCAGCTGCTGCAGTAAAAGCATAAGAATAAAAATATAAGAAGAATATAAAAAAGTAAGAAGAAATCATAAAAATAATTAATTATAATTATAGCAGCTGTAAAAGTTGAGGACTAACATGTCATGTCCCTCATTATGCAAGCCAGAAATTGCAACTTATTAAGTTTAAGAACTAAAGTATAACGTGTCTCATAGTTTGACCCGGAAATTATAACGCATTAAAGTTCAAAGACTAAAATGTCATGTGTCTTATAGTTTGAGAACCAAAAGTGTAATCTATATTTTTTATATTTTATTTTTTTCTAGACAAAGACAGAGTTCAGCATTCATCGCTTTTATTCAATTCATAATTTCATTCCAGAAAATAGTCTGGAATGAAATTAATCATGCCTAATAAATTTTAGAATGCCTAATTGTTGTTCAAACTAAAAGTCAACTAATCATGTTTTGGATATTCTAGAAGATATAAATATGAAGTTGATCGCTTATCAGACTACAAATATGACATTGAAAAAGACAGAGTTCAGCATTCATCGGTTTTATTCAATTCATAATTTCATTCCAGAAAATAGTCTATTAAACTATCTAATAAATTTTAGAATGCCTAATTGTTGTTCAAACTAAAAGTCAACTAATCATGTTTTGGATATTCTAGGAGATATAAATATGAAGTTGATCGCTTATCAGACTATAAATATGACATTGAAGTTTGATATTAAAATTAAAGTAAAAATGCATAGAACTTTCCTAAACTATGAACCATTTTAAATTAGCTATCCAATCTTTCAAAATTTATTTTCACTACAACCTTTCAATATGTAGATTTGAGTCATTCAATAGTATTTTGACTTAAAAATTTGAATGCATCATTTAGTTTTACAAATTTAGTATACTTCATACAACTCTCGCAACTAAATTTATTAAAATAAGTAATTAACTTAAAACTCCATCAATCTTTCTTTTATTTTTTATTGTACAACCTGCATCTAAGTGATTAATATTATAAAATCAAAATTTATATTGAATACATGCAATCTAAACTATTTAAAAGTTATGTCTAAAAATTATATATTTTAAATTTTTATAATGAAAGAGGGAAGAATTAGACTGGATTAATAAAACAAGTGCCTAATTTTCCTCCCTTCCCCAAAACATTAGTGGCGAGAGAGAGATAATTAATATTAAAAATAAAAAATAAAAAATTAGGCTGGGCCCCACCAAGCCCCGCCCCCAACCGCACTCACCCCCAACTTCACCCACTCTATGGTGGCGTCACGTGGAATGAAACTGGGGATTCATTATGTTATATAGATATAGAGTACAATAGCTGTGTACAGCTAAGATTAACAAAATAAAAATATACAAATAAGATATATAGAATAAGTATCAACGCTTACTATGCTAAGAAAACATCTCTGCAATCTGAGCATCTCACAGCCAGATGTGAAGATTGGAACGGAGTACAGAAAAACATCAGGCGATCAACAGCTAGGTGAAAATCTACAAGTTGTTACTCAAATAGAAGATGAAATAGAGAAAGACTCTCCCATAGGTGATTGTAGAAACTGAGCAACATGATTCACAACATATGAGACATTTGGTCTCGTGGTATTGAAGCACACCAACAATTTGACGATAGATATAGGGATCCTCAAGTAAGCGACCCTCATGAGCAAACAACTGAGTCGTAGATGATAGCGGAGTAGAAACAGGCTTGCTGGAAATCATGACATGACTCTTAAGTAGCTGTTAAGCATATTTTTGTTGAATCGGCCGAAGATCATGAGCTAAAGTAGTTACTTCTACCCCAGAGGTTCCAAATCTTTCATAGCAAACTCTATTTATAGTGTGTACAATAAGGAGATTAGCATAGAAGACGAGCTGCCTGTGATGACAGTATTATCAACATAGAGAAGGAGAACAAGAATTCCTTCTTTACTATGGTATGTAAAAACAGAAGGATCAACCGAACATCTAGCAAAAGGCTTTTTTTGCATTTGGCCCCCTGGAAAAAATTTATTTTAAAAATAGCCTCAGCAAATTTATATTTGTAAAAATGGCCCTAACCCTACCACGCAGACGCCAAGTCAGCACTATGTAAGTGGGGTTGGGGCCAGTTTGTTAAGTTAAATATGGTGAACCATTCGCCGTGTTTAGACACGGTGAATAATTCACCGTGTTTAGACATGGTGAATGGTTCACCGTGTTTGGGAAAAATACAAATATATGTATTGCGAAAAAATATAAGAAAAATGTAAATACGGAACACGGTGAACCATTCACCGTGTTTGAATACGCTGAATGATTCACCAATTCCCATTTTGACCAATTCCCCCAGTTTGACTTTCAGCCTTCATTAACCACTCAGAATGTTGACTTCCAGCAATAAATGAAATTCCAACACAAATTGATCGTCCTTTCAATTACAAAAATTATTAACACTTAAAAAGAAACATTAAGAGCCGAGTTCCATATTTGTTATCATCAAAACAATTGACAGAAACTTTGGGCTTAACACTTCCTTTTAGACGATTTATCCTGAGATAACTTATTAAGAGGAGAGCTAGAGTTTGTCATAGTAATTGGAGGAAAAAAAGAGAAAGGGCCCTTATTCCCACCTTATTCCCAAAATCTAAGAGGCTATTTATTGACCCGGTGTACACTATTTGATCAAATGGTAGAGATGAATCAAGTCTGAAGGAGAGCGGCACTGCAACAAGCCTTAAAGCCATATTCTTTTTGCTTCACTTTCTCTTTACTTGCTTCAACAGTCACGTGATCATCCATTTCATGCAACAATACGAAAGCTTTTATCCTACCCAAAAGCTTCCACCCTAGAACCAACTTTGGGGGGACTAACTAGGTAGCACCCTTTCTTTTAACTTCATAACAGAAAACCTTTAAAAGAGAGTTCATGCCAATATTTGTGTATAGAAGCTTTTCAGTACCAAATTAACACTTCTCAGGCTAACTAAAGCAAGATGTGATTCAGATATCCATTTCCCTCATTCTGTTTTATTATTCAATAAAAGAATAGATTTCTTGTTACAGTAAACAAAACTTTGTCCAACTTGAATGATGCTAAATGAATTATTGTAGTTAATTTGTAAGTTATCTTTTCTACAGAGGTATAAATAGTTTACCAAACAACGCAATTTGTGAATAAATAAAAAGCAAAGTCATCAGTACCTTTGCCGACACATTGAATTTCATTGACAAAGAGGTCAGAGGCCTCACATTCTGGATTCTCAAAGGGGTCTCCACATATCCTACAATAAATGAGGTAGTCATTTAAAAAAGAAAAAAATTAAGAATGAGTGTTTAAACAATAGTTATTGCACCAATTGAAGAATATAATATTATACCAAGCAAAATTAGTTGCAGAAATGCTCTCTCAAGCTACACATCTTTCCTCTTTAGATGTTAGTCAATCAACATAAGTATTATCACAAATTTGGAAAACATAGAAAACATCAATAGATGAATAGTATATTGAGAAAATGTTCCCTCGAACTTGATTCTTCTCCTCTTCAAAATGCCAGTCAGATTAGAGTTTAGTGCACCATTTACTAACTTTGATATGAACCAATATAGGATCCCGATTTTGATATATTAGTTCTAGAGTTGAATGCCAAAGCCATATGGAAATAGAGAAGTTCAACATTAAAAAATACTAATACAACGGTAGGTCACAGAGAATTACTATGGTGGGTTTTATAGAAGTTGTTAAGAATTTCTTTAACTTGGTAGTTACTAGAATATCAAGTTTGAAAGAGGTGTTTGAATTGAATTAGATCAAATTCTAAGCTTTCAAAAGTCAATTAGTGGTGCCCTAATAGAGTAAACCACTAGGCTAGCCTAGTGGTTGTGTTGTTACCTGGAATGATGTTTAAGATGTTGGGGGTTTGATCTCCTCCGCATGTTCATTTCATGAATAGGGCTCAAGTTCCCAACTTCCTAGGTAATATTAGCATAGGTACTAGGGGGTTTTATGGAAGTGGGGCCTTACACTGAAAATAGTAATAGCTAAAAAAAAAAAAAAGAAAGAAAGCAAGCACACACACACACTAAGAGAGTTGAATTAGGAAACATGTGAATGGTACACTCGGGTGCCACAATGAGGGAAAACCAAAACTAAACTTCCACGAATGTAGTGAGGAAAAACGTCTTCTTTTTCAAATAACCCTATAAAATTTTGGAATTAACAAAATAATCCTTTAAAATATTTATTTCACAAAATAACCCTCCTCTTGCGAACTCAACATCACAGTGAATAAGTATGCCAAAAGCGATGAATCGTTAACCATCTTCAGAAAGGCAGTGAACCATTCACAACCTTCTAAATTTTAGTTGAAAGTGGTGAATCATTTACCGCCTTCATAAAGATGGGAATGATTCACCATTTCTAAGTTCTTCGTGATTGTAAAACGTAGCGGAAGTATTCTTTCGTACCTTTTGCGGAAGTGACACACTAGAACACGATGAGCCCGGATCATAGAGGTTGATTCACGTGTCCTCGAATCGTCCACGAAGGTCTTCTAATGCTCCGAAACCGCGGTAGATCGAACTACAAACGAGCACGACCTCTAATCCACCGTTCAAGACCCTCTAGAACAATAGGTTAATGGATGATGTGGTTTCTCTCTCTCATAAGACGACTCACAAATTACTCACGAATTTGTGAGTAGTTTGTCTCTATTTTTTTTCTTGTATTATTTATTGTCATGTCTTATGAGAGATAGCCCATATATTTATAAGGGATCATGAAACTCTAATAGGGCAGCAAAAGATTACCCCTAATCGGTTTATTATTATTATCCTAATATGGTTAGAATGTATCTCTAATTAGCTTTCCAATTTAAAAGCGAGGTTAATCCTAGTCCAATTAGACAACATAGTAACCGTCGAATCGAGTCCAATCATGGGCGCACCCGATTCGATTTAACCGAATGCCAACATCTCCTACTTGCACATGACGGGATCGATACCATCATAACCACTTCCTCAACATTCACCACTGTTGATTCCATTCATATAGGAAAATGAACAATACGACCGCCAAGTCAACCTGCATTTTGGGAGTTCTATACTAGAAACCGCATAGGGCCAGCATAGAGACACCAACCCTCAAAAGAGAATATTAGACTCGTGATGCACTAGACCATTGGATTACATTAGGTTCAGCATCTCTAATCCCTCAAAGAGCCATGCTAAACTCTATTGTGCACATTATGACACTATATTCATGATTGTCTCGCTATGTTGAAACAACACAACTTGTCGATAATGATTCAAAGTGTCTCAATGTAATTCAACTAGTCTTCCTTGAGCCCTCATGCCAATAAGTTGAGAACTGATTGCTTTCCCAGCAATGCCCCATAAAGCCGCATCACTCATAGCCGTAGGAAACATGCCAAAATAGCAATATCAATTCTTTCACCTAATGACATAGCCAAAAGTCATTAAGAGCATCTAACATAAATGGGACATCGCCTCAAAATGATGTCCATAACAACTCACACAATGAGAAAGCAGGTGTAAGGAAGTGAATTCTCGAAACTCGAGGATTAGACTTCGGCCAGAACCGACTAGTTGTCGAGTGCGTAGGCTTCGGAAAGTCCGAAGGTATTTATAATGCATAAAGTACATTAAAGAAGGGTCCGCGGGAGCACCAGTGCAAAATCTGCACTGGAGCAGAAATGCTCTCGGGGACCGGTCCCTGGCAGGGAGGGACCGGTTCCATCAGGCTGGGTTGCGGAGGTCTCTGATGAGACCGGTCCCTGATGGGCAGGGACCGGTTCCCGAACGTTGGCCTGGCGAGACTTAGCCAAATTTGGCTAAGTCCCGAGAATGCAGCTCTCGGGAACCGGTCTCTCGGACAAGGACCGGTCTCCCGGGGACCGGTCTCTCAGGCAAGGACCGGTTCCCGAACGCGAAAATCCCTCTGCTCGAAATGGCAGCCTTCGGGGACCGGTCCCAAGTCGGGGAGACCGGTCCCTCCGCGCGAAAACTGCCCAGTGAGGGCAGTGCACAAGGGTGAAAGTTGAGGGGCTTTTATGCAAAATGGCCTTTATTAGAGGTGGGGGACCCCTCTCACTCTCTCTCAGCTGCTCGCTCTCTCTCTCTCTCTCTCTCACTCTTTCCCTCTCTCTCTCTAGGAAAGAAAAGAAAAGAAAGAGAAGAAGGAGAAGAAGAAGAGGAAGGAGAAGAAGGGAAGAAAGAAGAAGAAAGAGAAAGAGAAGAAGAAGAAGAAGAAGAAGAAGACATCTTCTTCTCTCCCTCTCCCTCAAGCTTGGAGCTTAGGTTAGAGGTAAGCTCCAACCCTTTAATGGTGTTTTTAGGGTTTTGGGTTTTATGGTTTAGAGATGGTTCGAATAGGTTCAAATGGAACCTAGAGGAGATAAGTAGATGGTTCGGGCTCGCAATCGAAGCTCGCACCGTGGATTTCCCTCTCGTCGCCATTCTAGGGCACGGATTGGGGTTTTGGGAAATTTAGGGTTTTGATCTATTTTAATAGGTCGTAAACCTAATTGCTAGGTCTCGGAACGCGTCGGCGAAGACGGTTTGCCGATCCGACGAACGAGTGCGGAGAAATCGCCGATTCGGGTGTTTGAGAGCTCGCTTCGCCCCGAGGAGCCGAAGCGGCGTGCAAGAACCGCGACGTCGAGTTTTCTACTATCGCGGCATCGCCAAGAGGTGGGTGGTGTCCATCCCGAAGCAATCGGGCTCCCTCCTATGTCTTAGTATATTTCGACCTTGCATCTTGTATTATTGCATTATAGGATTAGTATGCATTGCCTTTCCTTATGTTTTCCTTGATGATATCGTAGCGTACATTGGATAATTGATATATTGGATTGATAAGGATTGGGTCGAGATTGTGAATCCTAAAATGTAGAGAAAATGATGAATATGAACGAGTGGCATCTAGTTAATAGTAAACTATGAACGAGTGACATCTAGTCGATAGCGAACAAATGGATGATTGGTATTCTAGTCGTAGTGTATATGCAACCTACGGACTATATGATGATTGTGACTCTAGGGGACAGGGTATCCTCGAGCTTAGAGGATTGGATCATGCTCACGGTCTGTTAAATCTTGTGATGGAAGCCCCACACAAGTAGTGCGCTCCGGATGTTGGTCACGCCAGGGATTGCCTATATGGCCCCGCCAGACGGTCTCGGGTCCGTAGTGTGAGTTGATTCTCCCTACGTGTCGAGATGGCTAGTGAGCTGTAGGCGAGCCTTCGGGTAAGCCATGAGATTAATGAACAAGTGAGTGAGATAAATGAACAAATGAATAGCTTTACCTTTGGACATGATAATGGGTTAGTTGTTTACCTATTTCCTTGTACATGCATTCATATATTATGATTGGGCATAGTAGCGTAGCTTCATTTCTGTCGTTTACAGCTTTTCCTATCTATCTACCTATCTATCGATTGTCTACTTATGCCCGCTTGGACCTAGTGGGGAGATCGGCGGAGTCGGCGGCCGAACCCACTGGGAACTAAGGAAGTTAGTTCTCACCCCCATTTTACCACAGGTTCCAGTTCGGGCATCCCCGGTGAGCAGGAGGATCGCGGTAAGGGCCCGGCGTTCTAGTCGCATTAGCTGCCTCCCTTCTTGCATTAGCCGTCGCCCCTTTTGTATTTGAGAGTAGATGTTGTATAGGGTGAGGGTTGAGTGCTTGTATTTATATTTTGGAAGAATGTAAAAGATGTATCTAAATCCAGTAAATCAAATGAATGTAATAGATAGTCTCTTCTCTCTTATGTACTTGTATATGTTTCTATACTTGTATCTTGCTCTTGTTTGTAGCACTGGTGGTGCTTCTCGATCGTGTATTTATGAATTGATTCCTGGGTAAATTCTTATACATGATCTGTTGTTTAGCCTTGGGCGGTCAGGGGAGACTCTGTCCGTTCGGCGTCTGTTCGACGCGCCCGGGCCGGACCAAATTGGTAGCGGTCTCGGGGCGTGACAGCAGGGATCCATTCACTTATCTTCCTTATTTAGTTGCCTAGCACATATAGTATGAAATACATGCTATGACAGAGAATCTCAATGAGCGTATATCTTTCTCAATGTCTTACAGATCTTAGCTAGTCACTCCCGGAGTGTCTAGCCTGAGTTCTCTATTTGCTTGCTATCTCAAACGACAAATGGTGAGCTCACATCCGGCTTTTAATGTACAGGCCATACAAATCGTGGGACTATCTGTATGCGGTCTCGCTTATGACCTCATCTTGGTGCCAACCAAGGAGGCTTCGATTAATACCTTAATTTTCGCTTGCTCTCTATAGCACCGAAAAGAATGATTGCCAATGTGAGAGAGCCAATCAGCCAGTGACATACTATCAATCCATTCTTGTCACGCCCCGAAACCGCCTATTTGGTTGGTTCAGGCACGCGCACAGACCGCCGAACGGACAGAGCCTCCCCTGTCTGCCCAAGGCTGAACAAACAACATGTATAAAGAGTTTGCATAGAAAAAACAACAATATATATAATTTGCACGAGGGCAAATATACAAGAGTGAGAGTAATAACTAGCTATTACAAGCAAACAACCAAACTTTAACTACATTAGCCAAAACATAACTTTCTCCGATTGCCATTACAACATTTTTCATCTCTCAAAATATATCCTCTACAAGTTCTTTCATCATATACAAAATAGCAACATAGGGTAGAACTATGACATGGAGGTCCTCTACCTAGGGCGCTATGCCCTTGCCGCGATCCTCGACCGCTCCACTAGCGCTGGGATCTGCAAAATAGTGGGGATAGAACTAAAATAAGTTCCTAGTGGGTTCGGTCGCTGACCCCGGCGACTTTCCCACTAGGTCTAATCAGAATAAGTAGTAAAGAAAGGAAACATAATTCATATCTACTATGCCTCTACTATGCCTGTAACATGAAACCTAATGCATTTACTATGCCTGTAACATGAAATTGTAAACAACAAAACTACTATGCTCATGATGCATGTCATATCTATGCCATAACCCAATCATCTCAGCTAACCCATAGGTTAAGGCCAACTCACCAAACCAAATCCCTCAGTCGGGAAGAATTCCGCTACAACCTGCTGGGACCGTCTGCTGGGGAGAATTCTGCTACCGCCCAGATGTGACAACTCCGAAGCTCACCGCTTGAGATGGCGCGACCACCCTCCAGCTAACCAGACTATATGTGAGTATGATCCAATCCTCTAACCTTGAGGATACCATGCCAACCAATGTCATAACACTCGGGGTGTACCAACCCCTAACATTCAATGCTACAAAGTGCTAATAAACTCATTTAGTCATAAATGCCGCCATGTTTTACTATATCGTCTAGGTTCACATTTTGGTTCATGCATCTATAGGGTTCTCATGAGTCCAATATTTAATTCTCAATTCAAGTCATTAACTTTACTTTAGGAACATGCAAGAAATTCAAAACATAATACCATATAACCCTACTATGCATGATCTCTACATATGCAGATACATAATCAATATGGTGACTTAGACATAAAGAGAAATTCAACAGTTTCGGATAGCACCACCTACCTCGAGTCGATGCCAAGATGCAAGAACCCAAGTCCCACGATTTATCGTCACCGATTTAAGCTCAACCCAATACTAACGAAGGCGAATCGACAATTTCCCCAATAGGACGTCGTACGCTTGTAGGAACTCTAATCCGAGTTGCCCAACGCGTCGAATTATCCTTCAATTAGGAAAGTAGGAGATCAATTTCACTATAGACCTCATTTCCCACAAAACACTAATTTTGGTCCTAGGGTTTACACCTTCAACAAACACGCAATTTTCTAGCGGATTCACGGATTAATCTAGTTTAACATCTCTTAAGGACTCCAAAAATACCATTTACAAGAGAGTTAACCCAAGCTCTAACTCATATTTTCGTAAAAACTCACCTTGACCACTTTTGCACCTCAACCTCCCACTTGATCTAGAGCTCCTTCTCCCCCAAAAGCTCCAAATCACCTTAAATTTCCTCCAATGTACTCTTGTTGGAGAGATTTAGAGAGAGAGGGAGAAGAGTTGAGAGGAAATGAGAAAATGAGAAAGGTTACTCATGCAAAAGAGTAAGAATGCATTGGGGCCTATTTATAGGTTCTTACAATTGCAAACAAGCCCTCCATCTTTCAATAATTGTAGCAGCTCAGATTCTGCATTTCGCAGAGCTGAGTACCAATACTAAAACTGGCGTACCAGTACACGAGCCCTCCAGTATCGGTACCCGCAACTTGGTTCCTGAAAACCCGAACGTTATACTTTTGGATCATCAATTGGATTCTAGTACGCAGCCACCAGTACCGATACACGGCCTCCAGGTACCGGTACTCCATGCCCAATTCTGCAAAACCAAAGAGCTGATCTTTCTGCACTTGTGTTGCGTACCGATACTCTATCCTAGTTCCGGTACTCAACACAAAACCTGCAGTTTCAATAGACTTAACACCTCGGAGTCTGTTTCCGCGCCCGATTTGCGCCGAAAACACTCGAACACTCCCAAAACTCACTTCTAACTATTCCAAAGCCTCCAAGGCAATACGGGAACTTCACCAATCGCCCTTATACCACACTTTCGTCAATATGGCCAAAGTTTGGTACAACAAACGGGGATTCAGTATATTATAGTTCTACAATAATATAGAATATATCTGTATGTGTGCTAATCTTAACTACCTTCCAGTGGTCCAATTCGGGATTGAACTGAAAACAACTAGCCAGACCTATGGCCTAGCATATATCAAGCCAAGTACACATCATAGCATACATCATGCTCCCGACTGCACTAGCATATGAAATTCGATTCATCTTATTTTTCTCTTCAAAAATTTTAGGGTATTATTTAAAGTTCAAGCTCTCACCTTTAGCAACAGAAGTGTCAATGGGTTTGCAATTGTATATTTGAAATCATTCTAAAACTTTTCTTAAGTCTCTTGAGACAAACCAAAAAGTCTCTTTGAACGATCTCGCAGGATCTTGACTCCGAGCACATAATTTGCTTCACCCATATCCTTATCTCAAAATTGGAGGACAGCCATGTTTGAGTGGCAACAATTATCTCCTTATCATTCCTGGCTAATAGAATGTCAACAACATATATGGAAAGGATTAGAAAATTTTCTTTGGACCGTTTAACATACACGCAGTGTTATTCAATCATCATAAACCCATCTTTAGTTATAGCTCAATGAAATCGAATGCACCACTGTCTGGATGACTGCTTCAATCCATATATGGATTGTCGGAGTTTGCAAACTTTATGCTCACTCTCTATAGCGAAGCCGGGAGGCTGATCTATATAGATCTCTTCATCCAGTTCTCTATTGAGAAATGCAGTTTTAACGTCCATTTGGTAAAGTTCCAAATCCAAATACACGACAATGACCAAGATTAGGCGGATTGAAGCTGTAAGGAAGAGAATTCTTGAAATCTGAGAGTTGAAGTTCGATTAGAATCGACAGATTGTCGGTTGGGCAAGCTTCGGAGAGGCCGAAGCGTCGAAAATGCATAAACTACATTGAAAAGGGCCTCAGAGAGCAAGCTAGTGCAAATCTGCACAAATGTAGATTTTATGCTCTCGGGGACCGGTCCCTGGCGGGAGGGACCGGTTCCCGTAGGTGTTGAAAGTGGCAGAGAGGTGCCACATACAAAAATTGCTCTCGGGGTCCGGTCCCTCAGGAGGAGGGGACCGGTCCCCATACGCGTGAGAGGGCTGAGCTGAAGCTCAGCCTGTGAACTTGCTCTCGGGGACCGATTCCTCTAGGGACAGACCGGTCCCCGTACCCGAAAATGCCAAAAGATGGGCTGTGCATAACTTGGAAAGTTGAGGGGGTTTTTGGCATATATGCATCATAAGGATGGCTTGGGAGCTACTCCTCCCTCTCACTCTCTCATTTCCTCTAACCTAAGCCTAAAACCTAATAGCTCTCTCTCTCTCTAGAGCTCTCACTCTCTCTCACTCTTCAAGGTGGAATAGGGAGAGGGAGTGGTGGAGATTGAGGCTTGGAGGAGGATTATTGCCGTCTTCATCATCTTTTCAAGCTAGGAGCTAGCTTATTGAGGTGAGCTCTTCAATCTTGGAGGAGGATTATCGCCGTCTTCATCATCTTTTCAAGCTAGGAGCTAGCTTATTGAGGTGAGCTCAAAGAGCTTCCATGGTAGATTTCTAGGGTTAGTTCTATATGCTCTAGAAATGGTTTTGTTGGAACCCTATGATGCTAGTGAGTTGCTAATTGCATGAATCTAGGGTTTTGATATGGTGTTTTGCAATAGTCACAAATCTAGGGCTCCTAAATAGGGTTTTTGCTAGATGATGGGTGTTGATCTAAATCGATCGTGTCTAAACCTAATTGATAGGTGTTTAAACACGTTGGCGAAGACGGTTCGACAATCCGTCGTGTCGGTGTTGAGATATCGGCAAAAAGGGACGGTCGAAGCTTCGTTTCTGCCTGGGAGGTTGAGACGACGTTGCAGGTTCGCCGAATCGGGTTCTTAGAGTTGCGGCATCGCTAGAAGGTGGGGGGTGTCATCCCGAAGCAACCGGGTTTCCCTTTATGTCTTAGTACACTATTGATTTTGCATCTCTTATATGTATGCATTGTAGGATTGTATTGCATTTCCATTCCTTATGCTTTCCTAGGTGATATCATAGTATGAGGTGAATACATGATATAGTGGATAGGTAGGGATTGGGTCTTGATGTTGAAATCCTAGTGCCGAGATGAGAGATGAACTTGATGGTTATGTAGAGACATAACGAGTGGCATGTAATAGTGTAAATAACATGACGAGTGGCATGATAACTTAGTGTAGAGAAAACACTTATGAACTTGAGGATAGGTGGATTCCCTAGTTGTGAGATATTGCATGAGAACCTAGTGTAGTTGAGACACTACGGCATTGAACTTAGGGATAGATGATTCCCGAGTGGTTTATTGATCCTAGTTGATAGGGTATCCTCAGTTGACGAGGATTGGATCATACTCACATAGTCTGTTACTTTAGCGGTAGTCGCTCCACCTATTAGTGCACTCCGGAGGCGGTCACACGAGGGGCAAAGTCGTTGTCCTGCAGACGGTCTCGGGTGGGGTAAATGCTGGGTAGCTTCCCACTTGAAGAGACTTGAGATGTGAGTCAAGGGCAAACCTTTGGGTTAGCCAAGTGATTGGGTAAACAAATGAGTGGCATTGTTTCTTCGACATAGTAGCATGATAGTTTACGTTTGTACTATGTAGTTCATGCATTCATTACTGTTGATTGAGGCATAGTAGTATACTTGTTGATTTCCTTACTATGTCGTCGTATTTCATACCTATCTATCTATCTGCTTATGCCTGCTTAGACCTAGTGGGAAGATCGGCGGAGTCGCCGGCCGAACCTACTGGGAACTATATTTATATAGTTCTCACCCCACTTTGTTGCACGGCCGAGTTCGAGCGCTCCTGGCGAGGATCGCGGTAAGGGCATAGCGCCCTAGTTGTAGTGGCTTTCCTTTTGCATTAGTGACACCCTATGTACATGAGTGTTAGATGATGTATAGGTGGTGAGATGCTTTTGGAGAGCTGTGGATGATCATGTAGAACTTCACATGTATGTTTAGGGAGATTTAAATGTAATCAAATGATTTAAATGGTTGAATGTGATATAATAGATAGAATTCTCTCTTTCGTTCACTTGTATGTATACTTGTGCCTTGCTCTTTCTTGTTTAGCGCTTGTGGCGCTCCTTGCTAGATCAGGTATGTATATTAAGCATTTCCTGGGCGGTTGATTGTACTTGATCTTGTTGTTGAGCCTTGGCCGGACAGAGGAGGTGTTGTCCGTTCGGCGACTGTTCGACGCGCCCGAATCGGACCAAATTGGTAGCGGTCTTGGGGCGCCACAGAAAAATAGTATCAGAGCATAGCTAAGAGCAAGTAAAGAGAGAGTCTAGGACTGACCTACGAGACCCTAGGATGGAAACCTTAAGGCTATAAGTGCGTGAGTGAAACACGAACCTATACGGGTGGCGGAAGTTGATCAATTGGGTCGAAGTTGAAGAGTGTTTCTTGTGTTGGCTAGAGACGGATTCAAGTGATATGAGTTCTTGACTTGACGTGGTTATGTTGGTGGCCGACGACATGACGCTAAGAGTCTGGAATGAGTACACTAGTGTACTTCCGCCCGATTTCATTGTTGAGTCGTTTTGTATCGTAGTTACGACAAGGCTGTTGGGTTAAGGTGGCTAACCAAGTTGTTGCGTTTCAGGAGCTAATATCCCCAAGACGCTACATGCGTAGATCCGTTCCGGCACCGCCTCCTGAGATGCCCGAGCAAGCTGGGTGTAGTGAGGTGCAGGAGTTACGGGCACAAGTGACTGCACTAGCCGGTGTGGTGCAGCACCAAGAAAGCCGATTCGAGCGGCTCTAGGAGCTTATTGAGCGGCAAGTGGCGGCGGCGGCCGCGACGGCCACCGAAGGCCGTGATCCGCCCGCACCCTCGGCGCCCGCGCCTGAAGGGGCTTAGAGTAAGGGCATAGCGGCGGTTCCGGTGGCGGCACGTCCCCCGTCGGCAAGTATTCCTCTGGCGGCTTTGGGTTCGACAACACCCGATGCGACAGCCGAGGAGGTGGGGCGAGAGCGTGTATTGGCGGCTCTCATTAAGTTCAAGAAATTCAACCCACCTATCTTTGAAGGGGAAAAAGTGGAGCCGTCGATGGTGGAGTCATGGTTTGACTCGATGGAGACGCTCTTCGAGGACTTATACACCTGGGAGAAGGATAAAGTGCACCTCGCCACTCGTTGTCTAGAGAAGGCGGCGAAGGTGTGGTGGAAGCGGGTGAAGCGGGATCGGCCTTCTGACCTTCCGCCTATGCTCTGGGAGGAGTTTAAGAGGGCGATGTTCGCAAATTATTTTCCCGACACAGTAAAGCGGAAGCTACAAGAGAAGTTTTGCAAGTTGAGGCAGGGGGATCGCTCGATGGCGGACTACGAACAAGAGTTCTCCCACATCATAGATTGTGTCCCGGAAGTTGTCCGAAATGATCAGCACTGGGCCGACTGGTTCTTGCGAGGACTTCGGCCGGGGATTTATAAGGCCGTGCATGTCACGCCCCGCGCCCGCTACCAATTTGGTATGGCTCGGGCGCGTCGAACAGACGCCGAACGGACAGCACCTCCCCTGTCCGCCCAAGGCTCAACAACGAGATTGTGCACAAGAATTTACCCAGGATATTAAATTCAATACATTCACAATCAACGGGCACAACCAGTGCCAACAATAAAAGTGCAAGAATCCACAAGCATACACGAGTGAAATAAAGAGAGTTTACTAACTATTACATCACATTTGCATTCTTTTTACATTTACATTTTTCTCAAAATGAATACATAATCATTTCTCAAATACATATGTGGCTCTCCCAAAATATAAAGCATCTAGATACAAAATGGTACTCTAATGCATAAAAGGAAAGCTGACTATCTACTGCTCGGGCGCTATGCCTTTGCCGCGATCCTCGCTCCGCGCGCCCGCACTCAGCCCTGTAATGAAGTGGGATGAGAACTATCTTCCATAGTTCCCAGTAGGTTCGGCCGCCGACTCCGCTAATCTCCCCACTAGGTCCAAGTGGGCAAAAGTAACAACTAGATAGATAGATAGATATCCAAAGCAGTAAATGACATAATAGGAAAATATGCTACTATACCCATAATCACAAGTAATGAATGCATGCATCATTTAGTAAAGGGTTACTATCATGCTAAGTCCCAGATTTTGTGCTCTCGGGGACCGGTCCCTAAAGGAGAGACCGGTCCCTGAAAGAGAGACCGGTCCCCGTACGCGTAGCCTGCCAGGAACCTTGAGGCAACCGGTCCCTGGCAGTGAGACCGGTTCCTCCCTGAAGGAGAGACCGGTCCCTCGCTGCGCAGCCAGCCAGAAAACCCGAAAATCGGCTAAGTCCTGGAAATCAGACGTTCGGGAACCGGTCCCTGGTCTGGGAGACCGGTCCCCGACTGCGAAAATTGCCCAGTAAAGGCTGATACAAATAGTGGAAGTTGGGGGGGCTTAGTTGCAAATGTTGCAACATGATATATGGCCATCCCTTCTCACCTTCACAGCCATCTCTCCCAAACTCTCCCACTTCATTTCTCTCTCTCTCTCTAGAACTCTTGCCCTAGAGCAAGGAGAAGAAGAAGAAGAAGCAAGGAGAAGAGGATTTTGGAGGATTTGGTGGATCTAGGAGCTCTCCAACAAGGAGGAGCTTGCTAGAACTTGGGCCAAGGTAAGTTTCTAGCATGTAGAACTCTAGGGTTTGGATTTTAACCCTAAGATTTGGAGTTTTGAGGTTGTTTCAAGCTTTAGAAACCTTGTAGAGTTAAGAAACCATGAAATCCATGGTTTTCTTGTAGAGCTCTCACGGTGAATCACTAGGGCTCATGGTAGATGCCCTAGGAATGGTTCCAAGAGCCTAGAAACCTTAGTAGAATGCTTCTTAGGTGATTCTAAGCTATCTTTTGCTTAGGAATGAGATCAATCTAGGAGAAATCTCATTAGGGCATTGTTAGGGCTCAAATTTGGGGCTTTCGCCCTAGGATTTTTCAGGGACAAATTGACCTCGTAGAAACCTAATTGGGGGTGCCCTTGACGCGTGGGACAACTCGGTTTAACGTAACGAAAATGTTTAAGAGTAATTCATGTATAAAGGGGCCTAATTTGGCACTATTTTGACTATAGGACGCTGATTCGGCATTCGTAACGTTCGGGAGTCTCCATATTCTTCATCTACTACCACTCAAGGTGGGGGGTGCACGCCGGAATCATCGAATTCCCCTCTATGTCTATTTTCACCTTTGTTGAGCATACTTGTATATAGAGTCATTATGCATAGCAGGGATATTTACATGTGATTGGTGGCTAGAGTTTCCATATTGTGCTTCTAACGTAGTTGAACATAGTGATTGAACAAGAGCTATAACGGACATGTATGTAGAACCCTAGAAGATGTATGAATGCAAGACTTGGACCTTGATTGTAGTAAACAAAGGTGACAACGACAATAGAGACATGATTGGCCATGAGAATGAAATTGTTACACAAGGTTTAACAACAATGGTATTGAGACAAGAACAATATAGAATATGACATGAACAAAAGGTAGAATCCTATCATAGCATCGGCATTGTGACTAGTGGCTATGTATCCTCAACTTGAGAATTGGATCGAGGCTCACGTGGACTTAGGCTTGAGGGAGGTCGCTCCTCCTCAAGCGGTGTACTTCGAAGTGTAGACACCAACGGGGAAGTACCCCGTCAACGATCCCTAGGGTGGTTGTGCTTAAAGCCTCCCCCGGTAGACGGGAGATGGAATGGTGAGCTATTGGGGTTAACAAAGTTAATCGGTAAGATTGGGTACAGAAAGATAAAGTAATGATAAAGAACATACATGCATGCATACTATATATTGTTGATTACCTATATCCACTGACATTCTTTTGCAGGCATAGTATTAGATGCATTAGTACTGCTTACTTTTCTTCCTTGTCATACTTATGCCTGGATAGACCTAGTGGGTAAGTCGGCGAGGTGGGATGCCGAACCCACTGAGAACTTCGTTGTAGTTCTCACACCACTAACCCTACAGGTCCTAGCACGAGCGGGGTGGCAGAGGACCGAGGCAATGGTTTAGCGCCGTAGATAACGGCCACCGAGACTTTTTCACATTTTGTAGTCATTTTCCCTCTTGGTTTACATTTATCAACTTCTTTTGTTGATTTAGAAAGTTGTAAAGTTGATAACAATTATGTAATTTGATGAATGGCTAAATGTAAAGAGTTATGAATGAAAGTAAAGAAATATGATAGTTCAGTTTACTTTTATTTGGTTCAAATATAATCAAGTATTATGTATGGTTGAATGTATTAGCTTAGAGCTTTCGCTTCCATTGTTGCTTGCCCTCGTGCAAGCCTTGTATAAACGCTAATCTCATTGTTTGATTGCTTTATTATACATGTTTTTGAGCCTTGGGCGAACAGGAGAGGCTCTGTCCGTTCGGCGTCTGTTGACGTGACCCGAACCCGACCAAATTGGCGGGGATTGGGGCGTGACATATCCACTGACAACTATGTTTATAGTTCTCACCCCCAATATTTTTCAAGCCTATGCACGAGAGACACGATAGACGGGCAGAGCGAGGAAAAGGCGTAGCACAATAAATAGAGGTCCTTTCTATTTCGGTGTACCCGCTAATAGTACTTTTTGGAAATATAAAGAAAAAGAAAATGAAAATGTAAAGCAATATTTTGGGTTGCATTTGGGAAACAATGTAAGCAATAAAGGAAATGGAAATTATGTAATAGATAGTTTTATTTCATGTCACATATTATCCTTATGCAATCCTGGTGTATTATTCCTGTTTGGAACGTGATATATATACAGGTTATGACGCCTCCGACAGACAGGGGAAACTATCCGTTCGGCAAGTCTATGCGCGTGTCCAGTGATTCTTCTGTTGCAAGCTCGGGGCATGAAAATTGAACTCCTAGTTCCTTTTTTTTTCTTTATACTTGAATGAAGTAATGAAATTTGGCGGACTAGCATATATGGATGTCTAGATTATGCTATAAAAAATTGAGATTAAATGGACTCCAAGTTTTAGGCTGCAATTGAACTCCCAGTTTAATTTGAGACTTAAATAAACTAGCTTTTTGATGACAGGGCTAGAACTAGTACTCATAAGCTAAGAAACATTTCTAATCATTTGATATGTAATTCAACATGGTTTTCAACAAAAAAGAACACTAAGATCTCAAGTTGAGAGGAGATTAGCTTTTGAGTAACGGAAGTCCTAAATTAAGGTGGGGAAGCTGCCACTAATAGTGGTTTGATCTCTCACTATGTCCAATGGCTTTCTTTTGTGCATAATCCATGTTCTACCCCTTTATTATGATGCTTATACTTGGCTCTACATTTCAAGATCCATTATGGCTAAAAGCATGCTTATATTGTTTGTTGTGATCTTTGTTTTTTAATTATTGCTAACACATGTTGTTCTTGTTACCTAAAAGAAGCATACTTGTTGATAGTAAAATATTGCATTTTGTTGTGCTGAAGTTGTTGGTAGCTCTTTTATTACGCATTTGTTGCCCTATTCGAGAAGCTATTGGAATAAAACTTGTGGATTAGTAAACCTTAAACATGTGCATATGATCAAAGCTTGCAACTAGAGCCGTTGTTCTTAGACAGGGTTCACAACCCTAAGTACTTCAGGGTAGAGGGGCTTTTGTTCTTTAGCCAGAACTCACAACCCTAAGTGCTTCACCCAAGATAAATGCACGTTGTTCTTGGACAAAAACCATAAACCTGAGTATGATGCTTCAAATGTTTGACATGGTATAATAATTGATGCATAAATTGTGAAATTATAGTTCCTTATTTTTGAAACATCTAAAATTGTATTGCTTGGTAGAGGCATAGTAGTCCATGTATTATTGTTATTCGTCAAGATATACAGCCTATTTTAGTTGTTCTCAATATACAGCTTTCATTTACTTCTATTATACCTACTATTGGACCTGGTGAGTACAGATTGCTTCTCTCAGTACTAGTAACTACTAGAAACTGTTGTATATCGTTCTCACCCTTTTTATGTTTTTCTTACATAGGTGACGCATGGGGTGGCAGTGAGCACACTATGTGGGGGGTAAGACGACAGCAATATAGTTAGAAGTTAATTAACCCCAAATTTTGCTAATACCGTTTTAGAAGTGAAAAATGATGTAAGGAAACGTAAGCTGGTAGAATGTCATTTGGGATGTGTGTATTCAACAAACTCTTTGTAAATATAACGATATTAAAAGTTTTGTTAGGCTTCTTATTAAAACAAATAAAAGAAAAAAAGAAAGAGAGAAAGAGTACTATGGGAATTTGTGAGCGTTATGTATTAATATCTTTTTGTTATGCAAATTGTAGTTGTAATAGGTTGCTTGCAATCCCGACGGCTTGTATGTACAAAAAACACTCTGTCCGTGCAACGGATCTATTGCGCACCCAATTGGGCTTCCGCACAGGGGTGTGACACATTTTAGAATTGCTGATAGATAGAAATGATTTACGTTAATTAATTGTTATTGGAGTTTTTTTTCCTTAAAATGAAAGTAATATTAGGTACAAGTATCAGTCCAGAAAGAGCAATAAACATACCTTTCAGCCGCCACCTCTTGCATGTTTCTATACAGAAGCTGTCAGTTAACAAGTACATGATTAGCACAAATCATGCATTAAATAGCATAAATGAAGGAATAAAAGCGTAATAGCACCAACAGGACTGACGATATACATAAAAGCACAGAATTTAAATTCTTTACATATACCATATAAATTGAAAATTTTCATCCAACCCAATCAATTTCACCAACACAAGGAACAAGAAACCACCAAAAAAGGTGGGCAGTTAAGCATCATAACACTGAAGAACTTCATAGATGACTCACAATTTTAGCATCTTAGAATATATTTTGTGATCTTTTGTTTTACATTGTGTTTTGGATTGGTTAGCAGACTTTTTTCTAAAATAGCTCTTAAAAAATTTCTAATTGGTCAAATGAACCTTCCAAAATTTTATTGGCCAACTAACTCTCTTCTTTGCCAACTTAGTGAAATGTTGGACAGAAATGAGAAAGGTAGTGAATCATTCACCATCTCTAGAAAGCGGTGAATCATTCTCCGTTTTCATATTATTATCGTTGTTTATAGATTTCTTTGCATGCATTGTGAGGATTTTTGTGAGGTTGTTAGGATTTTATGCAAATTATTTGAATTTCTGTTTGATTGTTAGGATTGTATAGATAGGTTGTTAGGACTTTTTAGTTGCTAAGATTGTTGTACATGATTTGTTGGAATTTTTGTGTGGTTGTTAGGATTCTATATAGGAAATAGAAAAAAAGGGTGAATCATTTACCGCCTTTTTTTCTAAAAAAAAAGACAGTAAATGATTCACCATCTTTTAAATTTCAGTAAAGACAGTGAATGGTTCACCGTTTCCTAATTGATCTTCCACTCTGGCATTGAGTTGGATGAAATAAGGTTATTTCGCTAAATAAAATTTTGATAGGATTATTTGGCAAATTATAAATTTTGTAAGGGTTTATATAAGAAAAAGCCCTTGGTTAGCAGATCTCACAGAGAAAGGCATAACTCCTTGTATAAATTGGTGAGCACGATACTCCTCAACACCTACTCTAACCAGTGCTCACCATAGTTGTAATAAATCTTTGTTGCAGGTGCCTGAACCAACATGGCACTCAGGGGAACCTTCCATTGTGGCCTGAAACGCAGTCCTTTGTTTTTGCGGGCTATTGCCAACCTTCCATTGTGGGATGGTATAGCTGCCATTTGAACCGTCAATGCTCCTCGGGCTAAACCACAAAATGCGTACTGCCCCTGATACCCTTTTCGGTGTTTTTCTAGGCTTTGGGTGGTGTATCGTCGTTGGATTTGGCAGAAACCTAGGATTCGGTCTCTTGCCGGCCAGAGATCGACGCCCATGTTGTAATATACCGAACTTCGGTAGACTATATCGAACTTTAGTCAAATTGATCAAAGTATGCGAGAGAGATGTTTGGACAAAGTCCATTTGACATTCCAACAATATTGGAAGGATTAAAGTTGAGTTCCAAGTGAGTTAGAAATTTTTTAGCATTGCTCGGCACGAATTAGAGTCGAAACAACGCAAAACTCAAGTCTGGAGCATTGTTAACCGATTACTATTCTGGGTGTCACCGGTACACTGCAGAAACCGAGAGCAGATTTGCCCAACTGCCCCTATAGATGCTCAAAAAAGGGTGACTGTTCTGGGTGTCATCGGTAGGTGATTTGCCCAACTGCCCCTTAGTCAATGGCACACGCTCACAACATATCCTCCAGAATCTGAATGGTTCTTTCCGACTGCCCATCTGTCTGAGGATGAAACGCGGTGCTAAAATCGAGTCGTGTGCCAAGCGCTTCTGTGAGGAAGTAAATTCTCGAAATGCGAGAGTTAGACTTCATGCAAAATCGACAAAGGGTCGTGTTGGTGAGCTTTGGAAAAGCCAAAGATGTTAAAATCACCAAAAGTGCATTGGAAACGAGTCCACGAGAGCAAAGAGTGCAAAATCTACACTGGAGCAAAATTGCTCCCGGGGACCGGTCCCTGGCAGGGAGGGACCGGTCCCATCGGCTGGTGCTGCGGGGTTGCTTGAGGCAACCGGTCCCTGGTAAGGAGAGACCGGTCCCCGAACGTGATCCCAGCGAGAAAAGCCAAAATTTGGCTAAGTCTCGAAAATCCTGCTCTCGGGAACCGGTCTCTCAAGAAGGAACCGGTCTCCCGAGGACTGGTCTCTCTCGGAGAAACCGGTACCCGAACGCGTGACCCGAGCTGAAGCTCTCGGGGATCGGTCCCAAGTCGAGGAGACCGGTCCCTCTGGGAGAAAAATGCCTAGTAACGGGCAGTGCACAGAAATGAAAGTTGAGGGACTTATTGGGATATTGTTACAATAGAGGTCTTATGGGTCAGTAACGTACCACGTCCCTCGTAAATCGTGCGAGTTCCGTCGAAACGAGTGGAACGCGGAGTGGAACGAGTATAGGCCCTAAGTGCATTGGAGCCTATATATGGTACAAAGGGACCCGAGAGAGTGAGATTTCAAAATCTGGCTAAGCCCCAGATTTTGTGCTCTCGAGGACCGGTCCCTGAAGGAGAGACCGGTCCCCGTACGCGTAGCCTGCCAGGAATCTTGAGGCATCCGGTCCCTGGCAGTGAGACCGGTCCTCAGGAGACCGGTCCCTGAGGGAAAGACCGGTCCCTCGTCGCACAGCAGCTGAAAAAGCCCGAAAATCGGCTAAGTCCTGGAAAACCCACGTTTGGGAACCGGTCCCTGGTCGGGGAGACCGGTCCCCGACTGTAAAAATTGCCCAGTCTGGGCAGTGCACTGTGAAACAAGTGGAGGGGCTTAAGCGCAATTGTCGCAACACTTTATATAGCCATCCCCTTCACTCCCACAGCCATTTCTCTCCCCCTCTCTCATTTTCTCTCTTTCTCTCTCTAGAACTCTTGCACTAGAGCTTGGAGAAGAAGAAGAAGAAGCAAGGAGAAGGTGGATTTGGGGGCTTTGGTGGATCTAGGAGCTCTCCAACAAGAAGAATCTTGGTAAGCTTGGGCTAGAGGTAAGTTCTTGCAAGATTTTCTCTAGGGTTTGGGTTTTAACCTAAGGATTTGGAGCTTTGTGCTCCTTAGAGGTTTTAGAAGCTCATTTGAGCCTTGAACAACAAGGTACCCATGAAAGCTCAAGGTGCTCTCATGGTGAACCCTTGAAAGTTGGGTTAGAAGCCCTAGGGTTGATTCCAAAGGTTTAGAAACCTTAGTAGGATGCTTCTTAGATTATTTAAAGCTATTATTTGCTTAGGGTTGAGATCAATCCAAGGGGAAACCCTAAATGGCATTGTTAGGGCTTGGGAATTGGGGCTTTTGCCCTAGGATTTTTCGGGGACAAATTGACCTCGTAGAAACCTAATTGGGAGTGTCCTAAATGCGTGGGACAACTCCGTTTGACATTACGAAAATGTTAGAGTATGGTTTATATACAATGGGCCTAATATGGCACTAATTTGGTTATAGGATGCGGAGCCGGCGTTCGTAACGTTCGGGAGTCTTCATATTCTACACCCACACGACCATTAGAGGTGGGGGGTGCACACCGGAATCGTTGGATTCCCTTCTATGTCTGTTTCACTTTTGTTGAGCATATTATTATATAACCATTCATGCATAGTAAGGTAATCTTACATGTGACTAGAGGTTAGAATTTCAATATTATGCTTCTAATGTAGATGAACATAGTGATTGAACCAGAGTCGAAATGGACATGTATGATTGAACCCGAGAAATGTGTGAATGTGGGACTTGGACTTGACTATAGTGAACAAAGGTGACATTAACTATAAAGACAAGATTGGCATTGACAAAAATGACTAGAATGTGACATGAACAATTAGATAGAAAACCTATCATAAAAGTGGCATCATGACTAGTGGCTATGTATCCTCAGCTTGAGGATTTGATCGAGGCTCACTTGGACTTAGGCTTGAGGGAGGCCGCTCCCTCTTAAGCGGTGTACTTCGAAGTGTAGACACCAACGGGGAAGTACCACGCCGACGATCCCTCGGGTGGTTGTGCTTTAAGCCTTCCCCGGTAGACGGGAGATGGAATGGTGAGCTATTGGGGTTAACAAAGTTAACCGATAAGATTAGGTACAGAAAGTTAAAGTAAAGATAAAGAACATGCATGCATGCATACTGTATATTGTTGATTATATATATCCACTGACATTTTCCTTGGCAGGCATAGTATTAGATGCATTAGTACTGGTTACTTTTCTTTTCTTGAAATACTTATGCCTGGATAGACCTAGTGGGTAAGTCGGCGAGGTCGGATGCCGAACCCACTGGGAACTTCGTTGTAGTTCTCACACCACTCACCCTACAGGTCCTAGCACGAGCGGGGCGGCGGAGGACCGAGGCAAGGGTTTAGCGCCGTAGGTAGCGGCCACCAGGACTTTATACATTTTGTAGTCATTTACCTTTTGGTATACATGTATCAACTCCTTTTGTTGATTTAGAGATGTAAAGTTGTACACAATCATGTACTCGGTGGATGACTAAATGTAAAAAAATATGATGGATGAATGGAATGTAATAGTTTTAATTACTTGTATTTGGTTTAAATTTAATCAAATATCATGTATGTTGTATATTTAGCTTAGAGCTTTCGCTTCCGTTGTTGCTTGCTCTCGTGCAAGCCTTATATTATATATGCAAATTTCTTGTTGATTGCTTATTTATACATGTTGTTAGAGCCTTGGGCGGACAAGGGAGGCTCTGTCCGTTCGGCGTCTGTTGACGTGACCCGAACCCGACCAAATTGGCGGGGATTGGGGCGTGACAGGGTCCCTCTCTCTCTCCCTCAGCCCCTCATTCCTCTCTCTCTCACTCTCTTTCTCCCCCTCTCTCTCTCTAGAAAGAAAAGAGAAGGAAGAAGAAAAAGAAGAAAAGAGAAGGAAGAAACAGAAGAAAAGGAAGGAGAAGAAGAAGGAGATCAAGCTAAAAGAAGCTTTGGACCTCTCCCTCCTCCTTTCTTCTCTTTGGAGCTAACCTAGAGATAAGCTTCTAACCCTAGCTTGTAGAACTTAGGGTTCTTGGGTTTTAGCTCTTAGGATGGGATCAAATGGGTCCCTAGCACCATGAATTGTGGGATTGGAGCTAAAATCTAGGGTTTTGAGATGGGTTTAGCTTGGTGCTAACCCTAGGGCTCCAAAATGGGGTTTTTGGTAAAGTATGAGATTGATCTCATTTGAGGCCTTGGGAACCTAATTGCTAGGTGCCTAAACGCGGGGGCGAAGTCGGATTTAGCATTCGTCAAGTGGGTCAAGAGCTATCGGCAAAATAAGGCCGATTGAGCATCATTTTGGACCAAGAAGACCGAGACTTTATCGTAACGTCCGTTGGAGGGCATTTCTAGAGCCTCCATACCCTCAAGAAGTGGGGGGTGTCATCCCGAAGCATCCGGGTTTTCTTTTATGTCTAAGTTAATTTTTATTCATCATATGTTGATTATGCATTATAGGATTAGTAGATGTATATTTCCTATTCCTTGCATGCTTCTTAGTAGTGTAACTATGAGTTGGACACATGGACTAGGGTAGCATGAGGATTGGGTCTTGAGACAAAGAATCCTATAGTGGCAAAAGTGATGAACTTGGACATAACCTAGTAGAGTGGCATTGACTAGTGTAGTAGAAACACTAAACTTGAACGAGTGGCATGTCGATTAGTTAGAAGATATGGCAAGACAAAGCACATCGACTTAAAGTATCACTTTGTTCGTGAGACAGTGGCGCAGAAGGAAATAATCCTGGAACACATCTCTACGAGTCGCATGGTTGCAGATCCTCTGACTAAGCCTATTGTTAGAGAATCCTTTTTGACTCATGTTAAAACTCTTGGACTTCGTAGGATTTGATTGTGTAGACGGTTGATTATTTTTTGCCATTTTTTTGTAATATTTTTGGTTATTTAATTACAACTTTTTACTTTGGCAAAGATATTTGGTAAGATTAGCACACGTGCATATATTTCCTATATTGTTGTAGAACGGATTGATAGTATGTCGCAGGCTGATTGGCCCTCTCACGCAAGCAATCATTCTTTTCGGCGCTGTAGAGAGCGAGCGAAAATTGAGGCATTAATGGAAGCCGCCTTGGTTGGCACCAAGATGAGGTCATTAATGAGACCACATACGAATAGTCCCATGATTCGTATGGCCTGTACATTAAGAGCCGGATGTGAGCTCACCATTTGGCGCTTGAGATAGCGAGCAAATGGAGAACTCAGGCTAGACACTCCGGGAGTGTCACGCCCCGAGACCGCTACCAATTTGGTCCGGTTCGGGCGCGTCGAACAGATGCCGAACGGACTGCACCTCCCCTTTCCGCCCAAGGCTCAGCACAGGATCATGTACAAAGAATTTGCCCAGGGATAATTCAATACATACATGATCCAACTAGGAGAGAAGCACAAAGAGTGCAATACAATAAGAGCAAGTAACACAAGTATACATACAAGTGCATAAAGAGAGATACATCTAGCTATTACATCACATTCCACTTTTACATCTTTGATTACATTTACATTTTCATCATCACCAAAATGAATACATATTCCACTCACATGCATCTAGGTACAATGTACTCTCCAAAATACAACCATGTCACCTATGTACACGAGGGTACTCTAGTACAAAAGGAAAGCCACAATTAGCTAGCTAGGGCGCTACGCCCTTACCGCGATCCTCTCCCGGAACGCTCGCACTCGGCCCTGCAACAAGATGGGGTGAGAACTATATAAATATAGTTCACAGTGGGTTCGGCCGCCGACTCCACCGATCTTCCCACTAGGTCTAAGCTGGCACAGATAGATAGATAGATATATATAGAAATGAAACTGCGTCTATACTATACTATGCCATCAAATGCAAGCAATACATGGGATATCATCTAGCAACAAGCCTACTATCATGCTAGTATGCTTCAACAATGTAATGAATAAGAATACAACATAGTTATGCAATCCACTATCATATACTATGTTTAACCATGGGATGAATAGAAATCCACTTATGCTATTCATGTCATTACCCCATCCACTAGGCTACCCCGCCTAAGATCTCAAATCTCATAGGTACTCACACTACAAGTCTAGTAGGTGAAGAGGTGAAGAGCTACCCCGCTCTTCGCCCCGACTGATATCTCAAATCTCATGGGTGAGGAGCTACCCCGCTCTTATCTCGCCAGTCTCACATCTCAAAGCTATAGGTGAAGAGCTACCCCGCTCTAATCTCATAGGTAATGAGCTACCCCGCTCAATTCTTATAAGTAATGAGCTACCCCGCTCAATCCTCATAGGGGAAGGGCTACCTCGCCCTTCGCCCCAACTCACTTCCCAGTCCAATGGGTGAGGAGCTACCCCGCTCGTATCCTACCCGATGAGCTACCCCGCTCGTGAGCTACCCAGCTCGTGTGACAACTCCGGAGTGCATTGCTTGTGTGGAGCGACCACCACAAGCTCAAAACAGACTTGTGAGTATGATCCAATCCTCGCCAACTGAGGATACCCTGTCAACTAGGTTAACAAACACTCGAAAATCCACCTATCCCTAGGTCCATGTCAAGTGTCTCAACCACACTAATCAACTCACACTAGGGAATTGAACTATCCCTATGTTTGATGCCATAGTGTCTCAATTACACTAATTCTCATGCAATATGCCACGACTAGGGAAACTCACCTATTCCTTATGCTCAATGCCACAAGTGTTTCTATTACACTAAGTTCCAATGCCACTCGTCATGTTGTTAACATTGTTTACATGCCACTCATCCAAGTCATAGTGTTTCCACTACACTTGTTCACAATCCATTGGTTCTCATTACCAATTTCAAGTTCACTATATTCTTATCACTATAGGATCTCATGTCACATAACCCAATCCTCATGCCCCCTAGAATCATGTGTCAAGCCATAATGCTACACTACTAAGCAAGCATGCAAGGAAATAGAATACATCTATAACAGTTATCCTATAATGCATAAGAGTAATTCATGAAACATGATCAACAATTTAACTTGGACATAGAAAGAAGCTCGGTTGCTTCAGGATGACACCCCCCACCTATTATCGCGTTCCGATTGCTTGTTGTCACTCGCAATCGGCCTCCCGCGGCACCCGCCGCCCGATTTGCTTGAACTCGGACTCGGCCACCAAACGGCCACCAAATCACAATTCGGAAATTATAGGCCTACAGCTTGATGTCGCGAAGCCATAAATCAATTTTCATGATTTTTGGACATCGCCTCGGCCCTCCAGGCGAGAACAAAGCTAAAAATGACGTTTCTTCAATATCTTCGCATAGGCTCAACAAATCGCCGAACCGACTTCGCCAACGCGTCAGAATACCTATCAATTTGGTTTGTATAGGTTCAATTTAGATCAAAACCCCTCACAAGCAAAACCCCTCTTTTAATGCCCTAAGATGTAACTATGCAAGAATTCATCATTTGATCTTTAAATTCGAGCATCAATCATCTATTTAGCATCTAGGAGCTTCACTAAATCCATTTCTAGGGCATACGAATCATTCCTTAGCAATTCACCATTAGAGGTTCATGAAGCTTACCTCAAACACAAGCTTCTACTTAGACCAAGGAAGGAGAAGATGAAGATGGCTTCAACTCCAAGCTACTCTAATCTCCTCCGAGCTTGCTTCACCACCAAGCAACTCCAATTTTTCTCCTCCAATCCTCTCTTTGGTAGAGAGAAAGAGAGATCATAGAGACAGAGAGAAAGAAAGAAACTCTCTCTCTCTCTCGGTTTGGGACAAAAAGGCAAAGGGTTCACATATATATATATGCCCCCAAAACACTATTCACTTCAGTTTGTAGCTCAGGTACAGATATTTTTCGCCTACCCTTCTGAATGTCCGTTTGAGCTCAAATTTGGCAGTCACGCTCGTTTTACTTTAACTTAATGAAAGAATTTTTAATCTTTCAGTTTCGACCCCATTTGGTCACCGAAAGCTCTACCGATCTGTAATCGCTAGCAGATAGCAGTTCGATTTTATTCTCCACCTTCCGGGTGTCAGAATAGGATGAAACTTTAATTCTAGCCTCATAAAAATAATTCTGACATATCCTCCAGTTTTCATAATTTTCTGACACTGTGCATTTTCTGCTAATTTATCTGCCCCGTCTCTCACAGAAAATTCTAAATCTTCTGTTTTCGCTCCGATTTTAGCACAGGTCATTTCCAACTTATACTTTACACCATTAAGTCCAATAAAAATAGCATCTCACACAATTTTTATTTATATTTATTTTTATATTAAAAATTCAGCATATTATATCCACCGTAACTTCATAATTTTAGAAGTTCGGTATCTTACAACAGAAGTTCGGTATCTTACATGGAGTGACTGAGCTAAAATCCGTATGACATTGAGAAAGACATACGCTTATTGGGATTCTCTGTCATAGCATGTATTTCGTACTACATGTGCTGGGCGACCAAATAAAGAAGATGAGTGAATAGATCCCTGCTTCCTTATCGTGTGAGTTCTTACGGACATTTTTTTTGAGACAATGTCCTATATATGTTAGATGCCCTTAGTGACTTTTGACTATGTCATTAAGTGAAAGAATTGATGTTACTACTTTGGCATGTTTCCTACGGCTATGAGTGATGCGGCTTTATGGAGCATTGCTGGGAAAACAATCAATTCTCAACTTAGTGGCATGAGGGCTCAAGGAAGATTAGTTGAATTACATTTAGACACTTTGACTCATTGTCGACAGGTTGTGTCGCTTCAGGATAGCAAAACAATCATGAGTATTGTGTCATATTATGCGCAACAGAGGTTAGCATGGCTCTTTGAGGGATTAGAGATGCTGAACCTAATGTAATTCAATGGTCTAGGGCATCACGAGTCTAATATTTCTTTTTGAGGGTTGATGCCTCTATACTGGCCGTATGCGGTTTCTAGTATAGAGCTCCCAAAATGCAGGTTGACTCGGCGGTCACACTATTCATTTTCCTGTATGAATAGAATTAATAGTGGTGTAATGTTGAGGAAGTGGTTACGATGGCATCGATCCAGCTATGTGCGAGTGGGAGATGTTGGCATTCGGTTAAATCGAATCGGGTGCGCCCATAATCGGGCTCGATCCGACGGATATTATGTTATCTAATTGGATTAGTATTAATCTCGCTTTCAAATTGGAAAGCTAATTAGAGATAAATTCTAATCATATTAGGATAATAATAAATAACCGATTTGGCCTTACCTCTTACGCTATTAGGATTTTGGAATCCCTTATAAATATACGGGCGATCCCACATAAAACGAAGAACGGAAAAAGAGAGAGAATAAGAAAATAAAAGAGAGAAACCACATCCTCCATTAACGTATTATTCTAAGGGGACTTGAACGGTGGATTTGCAATCGTGCTCGTTTGTAGTTCGATCCACCGCGGGTTCGGAGCGTTAGAAGACCTTAAAGGACGATCCAAGGACACGTGAACCAACCTCTACGATCCGGGCTCATCGCGTTCTAGCGTGAATCGCTTCCGCAAAAAGGTACGAACGAATACTTCCGCTGCGTTCTAAATCGTTCTACAGTATTCTTTTTTATTCTTTGATTATTTTTTTATTATTTTTGTTGTTTTTTTATTTTATTATTTATTTATTTTTGCGGAATCGACCAGCCGCAACGTGCAAGTGCCTTCATTAGTTGTAATTGAAAGGATAAGTTGTATGCTGTACATCTTTTGTAGTTTAGTTTATGTTATTTGCTCTGATCACCACATTTAGGATGTGTTTATCGTTTCATGGTTTGTGTATTTGTAGACGCCTTGTGTGTACCAGGGGTGTTAGGAAGTGAATTCTCGGAACTCGAGGATTAGACTTCGATTTAGAATCGACTAGTTGTCAAGTGCGTAAGCTTCGGAAAGTCCGAAGGTGATTATAATGCATAAAGTGCATTAAAGAAGGGTCCGCGGGAGCACCAGTACAAAATCTGCACTGGAGCATAATTGCTCTCGGGGACCAGTCCCTGGCAATGAGGGACTGGTCCCATCAGGCTGGGCTGCGGGGGTCTCTGATGAGACCGGTCCCTGGCAGTGAGGGACCGGTTCCCGAACGTTGGCCCAGCGAGACTAGCCAAAATTTGGCTAAGTCCCGAGAATGCAGCTTTCGGGAACCGGTCTCTCGGATAAGGACCGGTCTCCCGGGGAGCGGTCTCTCAGGCAAGGACCGGTTTCCGAACGCGAAAACCCCTCTGCTCGAAATGGCAGCCTTCGGGAACCGGTCTCCCCGAGCTGGGACCGGTCCCTCACTGCGAAAATGCCCAGAGAGGGCTGGTTCAGAGGATGAAAAGTTGAAGGGGCTATCTGCAAAATGGCCTTTAATAGAGGCTGGGGACCCCTCTCCCCCTCTCATTTGCTCTCTCTCCCTCTCACACTTTTTGCTCTCTCTCTTAAGAGAAGAAAAGAAAGAGAAGAAGAAGGAGAAGAAGAAGAAGAAGGAAAAGAAGAGAAAAGAGAAAGAGAAGATCAAGAAGAAGAAGAAGGTCATCTTCTTCCCTCTTTCCTTCAAGCTAGAGCAAGCTTGGAGCCTTGGTTTGAAGGTAAGCTCTAGACCCTCTAATGGTATTTCTAGGGTTTTAGGTTTTTGTTGTTTAGAAATGGTTCGAATGGAACCTAGAGAAGATAAGTAGATGGTTCGGGCTCGCAATTGAAGCTCGCACCACGGATTTCGTCCCCGTTGCCATTCTAGGGCACGGAATTGGGATTTTGGAAATCTAGGGTTTTGATCTAATCTAATAGGTCGCAAACCTAATTGCTAGGTCCCGGAACGCGTCGGCGAANTTTTTTTTTCACAGGTTCAACGCAAGTAAGAATGCATTTGGAATTCAAGAAAATATAAATCATGTTATGCTATTTTGTTATGTTCGCAAACTACTTTATGTCATGTGACCATTTTGTTGTTGGATGCGTTATTTGTGTTCGCAAACTATTTTATTTTGTTATATTCGCAAACTACTTTATGTCATGTGACCAGTTTGTTTTTGGATGCGTTATTTATGTTTGCAAACTACTTTATTTTGTTATGTTCGCAAACTACTTATGCATTATTAATTTTGTGTTTAGAAAAATTTGGTGGTCTTGTGTTATTTTTTGAATGTTGAATGTATTACAAGATTTTAACTTATTTGTTTATTTAATTGGGAATGGGCTTATTAAATAATTTGTGTTTATTTATTATGCATGATATATATTTCTTATTATATGAAAATACTAAAATCATATATTATTTAATAAAATCTATTATTTTTAAATATTATGGTAAAAATATGATAGTATAAATTATTATTTATATTATTTTTATCTGTTTAAAAGGCATAATAATTTAAATAATATTTATATTTACAAAATAATATAGAATTACCGGCATTTATTAATACTGGAATAAAAAATAAAATACTAGCATTTATATAATATTGCAAATTATATAATAATTATCGGCATTTTATTAGTGCCGGAAATAACTAACAAATACAAGCATTTAGATAATGTCGGTAATAGTCATCTCTATAACGGCATTTATTTAATGTCACTAATTACTGAACATTAACGGCAATCTATTTAAATGCCGGTAGAAGATTTACCAACACGAGTATAAGCGGCATTAAAAGCTTAATGCCGCTAAAAGTTTTTGCAGCAATTTTTTGACTTTCAGCGGCAATAACTGAATGCCGCTAAATCACAATTTTTTTGTAGTGATCCCGCGATCCAAACAGGGCCTTAGTACATTTCGATTCTGCAACTTGTATTATTGCATTATAGGATGATTGTGCATTGCCTTTCCTTATGCTTTCTTTGATGATATCGTAGCATGCATTGGATACTTAATATAGTGGATTGATAAGGATTGGGTCGAGACTTGTGAATCCTATAGTGCCGAGAAAGTGATGGGCTCAATGGTTGGTTTAATGCTAAACAAAGAACGAGTGGCATCTAGTCGATAGTAAACAATGGACGAGTGGCAATCTAGTTGATAGTGTATAAGAAAACAAGTGATACATGTTAAACTTGGTGTATACGACGCCTATAGACTACATGATGGTAGTAACCCTAGAGGATAGGGTATCCTAGAGTGGAGAGAATTGGATCATGCTCACGGTCTGTTTTAACTTGTGATGGAAGCCCCACACAAGAAGTGCGCTCCGGAGTTGGTCACGTGGGATTGCCTATTTTGGGTCCCAAGGGATTGCCTATTTTAGGCCCCGACAGACGGTCTCGGTTCGTAGTGCGAGTTGACCCTCCCTACCTTCGAGATGGCTAGTGAGCAGTAGGCTCCTTCAGGGAAGCCACGAGATTAAGAAACAAGTAAATGAGATTGATGAACAAGTACATAGATTTACCCTTGACATGACGACAGGTTAGTTGCTTACCGTTTCATTGAACATGCATTCATGTATCTATGATTGGGCATAGTAGTGTAGCTTTACTTTCCTGTCTTTACAGCTTTCCTTATCCATCTATATATCGGTATATCTACTTTTGCCCGCTTGGACCTAGTGGGGAGAACGGCGGAGTCGGCGGCCGAACCCACTGGGAACTAAGGAAGTTAGTTCTCACCCCCATTTTACTGCAGGGCCGAGCGCAAATTCACACGGCGAGGATCGCGGTAAGGGCCTAGCACCCTAGTTGCATTAGCTACCTACCTTTTGCACTAGGTTTACCCTGTATTTATGTTCGAGAGTAGATGTTGTATAGGGTGAGGATGAGAGTGCTTGTACTTATATTTTGGAAGTTGTAAGAGATGGAATTAAATGTATTAAGTCGAATGAATGAATGTAATAGATAGAGTTTCTCTCTTTGCCTACTTGTATGCTTCATACTTGTATCTTGCTCTCGTTTTGTTAGCACTGGTGGTGCTCCCTGTGGTCATGTATTCACGAATTGATTTCCTGGGCAATTCCCTATACATGATCGGTTGGCTAGCCTTGGGCGGACAGGGGAGGTCCTGTCCGTTCGGCGTCTGTTCGACGCGCCCGGACCGGACCAAATTGGTATCGGTTTCGGGGCGTGACAAGGGGGTACCTAGTACACGCGGTGAGTCTATGCACACGCCAGATAGGCTTCCGCTGGAGCCCAGGGCGTGACACTCACCTATTTTTAACAAATACTTCGGGTGTTGAGAAGGGGGACGCATTGTGAGGATCACATCACTAGCTATGTCCTAGCTGAAGTGGCATGTACGATTAGATGAACGAACCATTTTATTTATATCTTGCATTATACTATCAGAATGTTGAAAACTTACGGTCCTTTAAGTTATATAGTTGGATGATATGTTGTGAGTGCTTATTTAATTCATGCCGATCGGTTTTGATACAATTGTAATACTTGGTTTTTCGATCGTTGTTTTGAAAAGGTTTTTATAAAAACGGAGATTGGAAGATATTTGTATTTTGTTTGCGGAGACATGGAGGTTATGATTGTTGTATTGCGAAGATATAGAGGGATTTATGTCGGCGGTGTTTGGAGGAATATGCCACCTCCCTGCTGTTTGCATTAGTGTGAGTCTTTCTTGTATAATTGAGTCATATTATGTTTATCAATGAAAATACCGATTTTTGGATGCAACTTGAATGTTAAATTGTAATGTTCTGTGCTCGACGCCATGCGTGTATAAGGGAGACTATTCGTGTATAAGGGAGACTATTCGTATGGACAAAGAAACTCTACGTACATGGTAGGTTTGTGCACGTCCCGGACCATTTATTGCATATCAAACTCTTTTGGTTGGCTATTTGCATAACTCTTGTGGTTTTAAAAAATAAAATAAAATAATTAGCCACCCTTTTTCAAACAAAAACTAAATCCTGGAGTGTGACATAGGTACAAACTTCACTTCTCCAGGAAAAGTTGTGCAGCTTAGGTAACCATTCTTGACAAGAAATGCGAACTCTCCACCCAACCTAACTAGCAAACAACCGTTCTTAGGTAACCATTCTTGACAAGAAATGCGAACTCTCCACCCAACCTAACTAGCAAACAACCGTTCTTAGTATAGAGGCTTAACATAACCTGTCCTACAAATTTTCCAAATATATTGTTGTCCAAGGTACAGTATTGAAAACAAGTTCAATCGACAATTTCACAAGTATATTTCAAGGGTTTCACCCTGCCCTGTGTTGGCCAGTCCATTTTTCTAATAATCTATTTGTAAAGATCTGGGAAATTCTAATGAGTCAGGAACAAGGTTAGAACCAGTATAGATGCTTGAACCAGAATTTTGAATTTTAACTTTGTGCTAACCATCATCAACAGTTTCTTCACCATGATAATGGTTCAAGAACTTCAAGTATCATTTTCTCCAGTTACTTCCAACAATTTATAAGTTTGGTAGTGGACAAAAAGCATTTTACAACCAATCATAAGATCAACTCAAATTGAGTTTCCGCTTCACTCCTCAAACATCACATCACAGGGGAATCTTTTTGAAATTCTTTTAAACCTCAATTTCACACTTTATAACTTGAAGTCAACCTGGCCTAAGGAAACAAAAATAGAAAGTGATCAGAAGAAACACACAGGACTATCACTTTGCATGATTATTGTGGGAATGCAACACACATCACAGTTTAAGGAATGTTTTTCCATGTGTTCAACTTTTGAGGGTCTCTTCAACAACACCACTCATATAATTAAATATTTGTAGATTTCTGTTTGCATTTTGCAATGCAAATACACTGTTATTAGCCAAAATTTTTCATTCTGTTAAAGTTCTTAAATGTCAAATTTTGATTTGAAGATCGTGGAATGCATGCAGAAAATAATCAGCACTAGCCACTCAACGAGTATGTGAGCATCCTGTGTCACCAAAATAATCACATTAAGAAATGATCTAATATCTAAAACATATTGACGCGGAACCAGATTCAAAGAGGGTTCGGTCAAGTCATCTTTTATTTATTTGGGTCAATTTTTGAATTAGGGTTGATTGAGTCACTTAGGTTTTAATTTTTTTTCTAATTTCCAGAATTAATTTGTTTTAGTCGTTTTTTAAATATTTTTTAGGATTTATGTGGAATAAATATCTAAAAATTAGAGATATAGTTTAGGCTTTTTTTTAGATATATTCGAATTAGGAAAAAGATCCCTAAAATCGTGGGATTTGAATTAGATTAGGATTATACTTTGAAGGTTATAAATACGGCCAATGCCTTATAATTTCAGAGAAGAGTTATGATGGAATAAAATTTGGGTTTTGTGTCTTCACCGCCTTCCACCCTTCCTGCCGTGTGTGCCGGCAAAAAATTTTCTTCCTAAAAGACTCTATCTTTGCTTTCCTTCCTCATATTTTCTTCTTTCCTCTATTTCTCTCTTATTTTTCTTCTAAATTTTCTTTTCCAATTTTCTAAAACAATTCTATAAACTTTCTACCATTGCCCTATCTATTAGTTATTTTCTTCAATTTTTTTCTTAATCTTTTAAAATAATTACAAAATTAAAAAAAATGTTGGAACCTTCTTGCTAGAGCCGTACTACTTTTTGATTTTTTTTCTTTTTTTAATTTCAAAAGTTGATTTTAAAATTCATTAAAATCTTTAAAAATTAAAAAAAAAAAAATCTGAAAATTAATCTAAATTTTAGAAAAATTCTAAAATTTTTTTAAAACTAATTTTAGGCTCATCATTTGCAAGATAGATTAGGGTTTTATTAATTTGTCCTGCATCACATATTAGACCTTCGGCATGATAAATATTGAGGTATCAATGCTCTATTGTCAGAACAGTACAAAAATGTCAATATGAACTGCTTTACATTCAAAATGCATTTTATATAAGATCTACATAAAATTAAAAATTAGAATTATGCTTACTCTTAACAAAATAACTAATGAAGAATCCTACTTGAGCGGTTGAGCCAATTAAAGTAGAACCCAAATCTATTTCTCTCAATAGTTATGTTAAGTGCTTGGATATGATCATGTTGAGTGTTCATTTGGATCATGTTGTCGGCTTTGCAACTTAGTAATAAATTAATTACACTAAACATATTGGTGCACTCTTTTACACATATTTATGCAAGTAAACCTTACCTCATAGGCCTCAATTACACATCTGATTAACAAATGCGCGTTCTTTGTGTCCTTGCAAACATCCGGGTGAAATTCCTTCACCTGCTAAATGAAATTGAATTTGAGAACAGTCATAATACATAAACCTCTTAATATGGTCAATATTGGTAGCAGCTTGTTTACTGACTAATTTATATATTATTCGGCAATTAAATCGATAGAACAACCTTACAACCTAACTATCCGTAACTTTGAGGTGTTACTAACAAATATTACAAGTTTTACTAACTAATCTTACAACCGCTCCAATTTCTTCATAATTCCTTTCTACCTCTTCCTACCATATCTCCCTCTTTGTCAAAGCATCACTTGGTTCTGAATAAAGAAAGAATTGGCACCAAAAAATTCATTACATCAAGTAGCCCATATGATCTGTAGACTTTCTCCTCGGTAAACTCTTTTGTTCCTTAATTATGTTGCAGGTTAAATGGTTGAGAATCTGTTATCTATGTGCCAGTCTTCACGAAGGGTCCAAACTTCTTTCTACCTTATGCTCTTCGGAAGGTGCTATTGATTTGGTATTTCTTTTGTCCTACCTTTTATGGCGAAAATTAAAAGGGTTGCATGTGCAAGTGAACAAAAAGTTTCATGCGTTAAAGTCTGACAATCTAACATATGAGGCCTTTAGCTTGAATCTTGTCTATCGTGCAGCACAAGTACTAAGGTTGGAAGCAGAGTTGAGCAGGATTCCCTCAGTTCCTTTCAGAAAAATTGAATACAATCAGCGGCAATGAGATAATGTATGTAGAAATAACACAGGCTACATTAAGTTGCCTATTATCTAAGTTTATATATGTAGAAGGATTACAAACATATCATAAATTATTTAATTCTCTCAAGAGAGTTTTAGTTGTTGGGCCCATATTCTATCCTTTATGTCTTCCATGCGATTCACAAAACCCTATCTCCTTGATCATTCTGCTCTATTTTACGGGATAACAGAGCCTAAGCACACATAAGTTGATGCTATCATACACAAAATAAAGCTCATTTAATCCAAATGCTTAAGGCTCTAGGTTTGGCTCAAGAATTTATGGGTCACACCCCAGGCCCCCTTTTCATAAAGCATTTTTGGAAAACCTTCCACTTCGAAATCAAAATTCGCAAAAAAGCATATAATTTTTTTTTAAGCCTTGCCAGAGACACGTACAAGCCCCCCAAATGCACGGAGTATTTCCTACCACAAGGACAGAGTCTCCCCTATATAATCCACAGCGTAGAAGCACAAGCAATACAACCACAACGACAACCATATCAAACAATCTAAATAGGTATAAATCATCACAACAGCTACAACAACTATATCAACCAAAACAACTACAAGTTATCAAACCCTGCATCAAAATCCGTAACCACGAAGATAGGAAAACCCAAAACCAATTCTAAACTCAAGGCTACAAATCCACAATACATAATCACAATATGTTAATAATAACAACTAGAAAGTAAATCCTGGAGTATTTTAGGATTGGCTAAATTACAGAAAACCCCCCTGTCAAAATGCAATTTTTCACTTTCCCTTCCTGTCATTTAAAAACCTACACTTTGCCCCCTTGTAAAATGAAAAATGTGCACTTTGCCCCCTACCGTTAGTGATCCATTAGGGTTCCGTTATAAAATATATTTTTTTATACCAAAAATGCCCCTCCGCTCTTTTTCCTGTTGCTTCGCCACCTCGCCGCCTCGCCCTCCTCCACTGCCTCGGCCTCGCCCACATCCCCGTCCGCGCCCACAAACACCCATTCGCCCTCCTCCACAGCCTCGCCTTCGCCCTCGTTGCCGTTACCCACCTCTCCATCCACCCCCACCTCGATTTCCACCCTACTGTCTCCGAAATCGAGGGGCGGTGAGAGTGCAGGAGGAAAGGGGAGCAGGTGGAGAAGAAAATGGAGAAAAACCACAACAGATAGAGGCATAAACCGCGGCCAATTGAGGCTGCTGTTGAGGAAGATGAAGAAGGAGACGAAAATGGTGAGGGGCAAAATGGTCATTTTACACGCCGTTCCCCCCCTATGAACATTTTTCATTTTACAAGGGGGCAAAGTGTAGGTTTTTAAATGACAATGGGGGAAAGTGAAAAATCGGGTTTTGATGGGGGGGTTTTATGTAATTTAGCCTTTAGGATTTCTTTAAGTATCTTAATGGGTTTAAGTATAAGAATCAAATTCAGAACCCGACAACCCAAAACTTAAACCCAAAATCCTTCTAACTTAATCCAATTGGTTTTTTTTTAGGGTTTTTTGGGATTATTTTAGGATTTCTTTAAGTATTTTAACAGTTTAAGTATAAGAATCAAATTCAGAATCCAACAATCCGAAAATTTAAACCCAAAATCCTTCTAAACATAAATATTGTGAGGTGCGCTTGAGGCACGCGCCTCGCGCCTCGCCTGAGGCATGTTAGTTGTATGCCCTAGAAGCCTATCAGGCTGACGCATTTTATTTTCTATGGGACATGTATTTGTACTTAATCTTTATTATTTATATAATTGGGCTTTTTTATTCTATTCATTTTGAATGTGTCCGTGAATCATCCTTTGAATAAGATGATAATATGTATTCTCAAGAGTTGAGAATTTGAGATACATATTATTGGTGATTAATTCATAAATGCTCTCAATCGGAGGATCATCATGGGGACGATGATTGATCCGGTAAGATTGATGTGTATGTCGCTTCTCTTTTGGGATGACGAATCTCGAGTCATCAGTGTGGGGATACTGGAGCGAACATGCAGGTGGTTATTGGAGAACAGGGGTACTGAGCGTGACCAACTACGAACGGTTACATGGATGTCTACTCATTCGTCAGTAACTGGTTCGATGTTGCAGTGTTACAACTGATCCTTAGACCTATGACACCACGGCCATTCAATGTGAGGCTACTGTAGTTTGACTATGCAACAAGATCTGATCCTAACCATGGGTCTTAGTAGTATATGTGGGCTGCAGTCAGTTCATATCAAGAATGGGTGTGTGTTTATAGGGGATCTATCGCTCTCGGTAGAGAGATAATTAGTTATATGCTATTTGTAAGGCAAAGCTCAGAAATCCTCGGCCAGGGTAATATGGTGTATGGAAAGAGGTTTTCAAGAGTAACCATAAGAGTTTCTGTCCTATCAAATTTGTCATATAACGGGTGATGGGGTTTGACGAGTATTCCATGACCTCCACTCAGTTGGAACTATGCGATAGAAGGATTGTATTGTACGGTAACTGCACCTAGAGGTTCAGTCCGATATTCACTTTTGACTGGATTGCCACTACATGCTGCTAGGCGTCACTGGTGGATTGTGGGAACTAATAGAAATAAATATAAATAATTAATTATTCTATGAGGGTGGAATCAAAAGAGTTTGATCCATCGAAAGGAGTTTCGATGATGATGTAGATGGAGATCGCATCATATCTCACTATCAGACAGAATTGAACCTATTAGGTCACACACATAAGAAATCACGCATGATCGATGTTAAGGAGACGATAAAAGAAGTTTATCGGATGAGTTAATTACAATTATAATATAGTTAAATACTAAAATTTACTAATTTATTAGTAAAAGGACTAATTTGCAATTATTGTAAATTAGAGGTATTTATGTGTAATAGTTGCATGGTGTATTTACTAATCGTTAGTAAATAATATGAGGACTTATGTGTCAATGTTACACACGAATCGAATTAGAATTAAGATTATGATTCGGTTAATATTATAACTAACTTGAGGGTTAATTGATAATCCAATCGGATTAGGATTTCGATTAGGATTAGGATTAGGATTAGACCGGGTTTTCTCATTATAAATATATGTCATATGACATATTAAAACAAATTAATACAAGAGAAATAGAAAACTCTAGCCGTCGATCCTCTTTCTCTCCTCAAGTTCTCCACAATTAATCCATCGGTTTCGATCTTCAAAAGGTTGCTAGCACATCTAGAAGATTGATTCATCTTCCTCAAATCGACGCAAGAGTTAATTCGTGATCGGATCACGGATCGAAGCAGTCGTCTAATTCGATCAAGGGCATGATTTCGTGTGGACGCGAGTAGAGGCCGGGCACGTGCGCGGCTAAGCGAGGACGAATACTTTTTACCAACGATTGTCGACTTCCGATGATCTCGACCCACGCGAGGTAAAATAAAATAAGAAAAAATATAGATCCTATTTGATTAGATCAATTAGATCTATTATTAATGATCTAAAGCGAAACACGAGGTGATCTTTGGTTTTAGATAATTTTAATTGTGCTTTTTTCTTCCGCTACGTACACATGATTTTCTTACAAGGCACGCGCCTCGCGCCTGGCGCCTCGCTTGAGGCATGGGCCTCAGATGCAATAGCACTGCACCTCGCTATTGCTAAGGCACTGAGGCCCGCGCCTCGCACCTCGCGCCCCGCCTGAGGCACGGGCCTTTTCAAACAGTGGGTAAGGAAAAACCACCTACCAGGGAAAAGAGAAAAGGAAGGAGAAAGGGAGAATATAAAAATTAGGCAAACCCTAAACCCTAAATCCTAAGTTTCATAGGCGGGCTTCAGCTAGCGCTTGTGCTCGTTCCTGTGCCATGGGCACACATAATATAGGTCTAGTCAACAGAGTCAAGTTCATTCAAACTAAGCACCAAGGATTGGAGGCTTATATAAATCCCTTTATGAAGCTTTTCCTATCCAATGTGGGACTAAAAGTTTAGTAGAAAACATGCCTCTAACCTTTCCATGCTAGGCCCAAATCTTCGCGCCCCTCCAAAGCCCATCCTAAACACAGTATGCATAATTTAAATAGGTCCAATAAGGTCTAAAACACTATTTAAAAAATTTTGCAAACTAACTTTATAGCTTACAAAAGACTTCTTAAAAGTTTAAATCAACAAAAAGTTAATTATATCCAACATGCATAAAGTGCATATATTGATTGAGAAAAAGAGGGGTATAAGAAGAGAAATTATTTGCTCGACCTAGTCCACTAGGTTAGGAGTAAGGACTTTGGTAAGGTGGAGTGATAAATTATCTTTGATGTAGCAGAGGTTTTGACGAAAAGCATCTGATTGAACTAACTAAGAAATGTTAGGAACTCAATTAAAATAAGGGTGAAAGGTCAAAAACCTAAGCAACAATAAGAAGGTTAGGGACTCAACTGAAATTCGGATAAAAGATTAAGAACCTGATTCCAAAAATTAGAACAGGGGTAAAAGGTTTGGGACCTCCCATGTAATTACCCCAGAAATTTAATATAATGCTTACTCTAATAGCACTATTCGGATACCACGTCATGAAGGAGCTCAACACCATGCAAAAGGCCCATGCAGACCTTTAAAAAAAATCAAAGAGCAACGTAAAGCTCCAATCCACAATTACTACAATTTGGTGGTGGAAAACCTCCAACAAACTTTTTGTAATGGCTTACCCCTATTTTGGAATTACAATGCCCAAAAAAACATGTGCTTTCATAAAACACCCAATAGTTAACAATAACAACCCGACTCGTTAGCAATAATAACTTGTTGGGCGTAAACCACCGGCCCAAAATGCTTAAGCCCGGTTATTATTTGTGACGCCCCAACTTCCCAGGGGATCACCCATCCTAGGACTACTCTCGTCCTAACATTTTTAACTCTCTTAACCTCTTGGGCCTAGCCATCACCCAAAATGCTTAAGTTGGGTTAAGAGTAATTAGCCCTATTATATCATATATATATATATATATAGGACTACCTAGGGTCTCACATTCTCCCCCCCTTTAAGCCCCGACGTCCTCGTCAGGCTTAGACTCACAAGTACCAGGCGATGTGAGACTCATCTCGCTAGCCCGTCATCCAGACCTTGGCTCAGCCGAGGCTCATCTCACACTTCCGGCTAGTAATTGGCTTTGATACCAATTGTGACGCCCCAACTTCCTAGAGGGTCACCCATCCTAGGATTACTTCCGTCCTAACACGTTTAGCTGTCTTAACCTCTTGGGCCTAACCACCACCTAAAATGGTTAAGCCGGTTAAGAGTATTAGCCTTATTATATCATATACATATATAGGACTATTTGGGGTCTCACATTATTACTAGGGTCCCACATCAGGACATTACAAACTCCCCCCGTTTAGACCACGACGTCCTTGTTAGATCCAAATCCGATTACAAACATATAGGTCAAAACTACCAAGCAATGTGAGATTTTAGAGGTGGCTCAGGTGGCTCCCACCAAATCCATGGTGTAGCACTTTGCCCCGACCCGCTAGAAATAATAACTCGTTAGGCCCAAACCACCGCCCACCAAACCCGTAGTGTAGCACTTTGTTTTCACATTTTTTACTAGTATTCGGCTTTGATACTAATAATAACTATCCAACCTATTAGCAATAAAAATTCGTTGGGCCCAAACTACCGACCTAAAATGCTTAAGCCTAATTATAATTACAAGGGTGCGAGGTCTCATAGTATCCTATTTTTACTATCCGATGTGGGATTATTGGGGCATTACATTTCATGCTATAAACTGTATCAAAAATCAAAGGCACATCTAATGTTATAGAATGATGACGGGAACCACTATGGGAGAAGCAAGCTTTTATAGCATTGGACGATAGAAGTGTCAAAGCTTTTCCAAGTTTCCGAGCTTGGAGGACTTGTAAAGAGCCTTCAAGGGCAGAAGAAAATCAATTGTATTTGAAGAAGGCCTGAGACTTTATAGCGGTGCGTACCCGGGCACGGAAGGCAGCCTTGAGCTCGGCGCGGGAACAGGAGATGGGGTCCACCCCGAGGATTTCGTAGGGGGAGGCCGAGGGGCCCCACATCCATTCTTCATCGGTCTCCCCTGCGCCACCGCCGACGCCGCCACGGCGCTCGTTCCTCGCCTCCCCCGCTCTGCAGCGGAGATTCGACCTCCGTCGTCTTAAGCAACCCTTTCCGAGCCTCCACTCAGAAGAAAAGGTGCCGTCGTCTCCACCGGTGCACAGAAAGGCCGGTGAAACGTTTCCCACGAATAGCAACCCCACCTTTCCCATAAAGCCAAAACTTTCCAGAAGTTGGGCACCTCTCATTACCACCGTCTGCATTTTTCTTCGTTCGTGGCCCTGAAAATTGTTTCAATCCTTGTAAGAAGAATATAGCAGACAGTGAGATTTTTTTTTTTTTTTTTTTTTTCCGGAGACAAAAGTAGCCGACTAAAGTGTGCATTTTGAATTTTAGGGCTTTTATTTTGCATTTGGCTCCCTTAAAAAAAATTTTATAAATAGCCCCATCAAATTTATAATTACAAATTTTATCCTAGCTCCACCATACAGGCGCCACATCAGCGCCACGTGAGTTGGAGGGGTGTTAAGTTGAATACGGTGAATGATTCACCGTATTCCATACTTATATTCGATTCACTTTGTTCCATACTTATATTCTTCTTCTTATTCCCCCTTTTCAATACTTATATTTTTTAGCAATACATATATTTGTATTTTTTCCAAACACGGTAAACCATTCACCATGTTTAGACACAGTGAATGGATTACTGTGTTCAACTTATTCAAACACCTCCCCTTACTTGCGTGGCGCTTATGTGGCATCTACGTGGCAGAGATAGAGCCAAAATTACAATTATAAATTTGGTGGGGTTATTTGTAAAAATAATTTTTTTGAGATGGCCAAATACAAAGAAAGCCCTGAATTTAATTTATAAAATATATAAAATTCAATATAATTTCAAAACCGAACCAAAATTTTAAATTTAAATTATGTAATTTTAAATTAAATTTAAATTACGACTTATGTACAATCAAACAACAATAATCAGAAATTACAATTTTCTTCTTTCACTCTATAATTAACCGAACAACTGAAGTTAAAAAGACTTTTTTAGAAAAGACAATTTTAAAAGTGAATTTCTCACTTCAAGGACTTAGGAGTAACCAAACAGGACTTAAAAAATGGGGAGCTATAAAGTAGGTCTTAGCCATTAATGCTCACTTCGTTGTTTGGTTCATAATATTTTACCTTCGGTTGAAATTCAAAATTTTCAAAATATTGTAATTGACTTTAGCCTCACCTAAGCTGAATATATTTATGAAATAAACATGACAAAAAAATTAAAATCCATCTCTCACTCGTCCAATTTTTACATCGGTCACTTTCTGCCAAACAAATAGCAAAACTGGAAAAACATTCGTTCCATAGTTACGCAAACAAATAACAAAATGAAAACAAGTTTCATGTGAAGTCTAACTCATTCGAAAGTCTGTATCAAACTGAGCTTCACCTTTAGTGAAAAAAGCATGTCCTAATGGGATAATAAGTGGGTATCAATAAGCGGATTTGGAGCAGTAAATAGAGGTAATTTTATGACCCGAAACAGATTCAAGAGTTGATACAATGAAAAAATTAATCTGCCCTAAATCCGCTTCACCCAAATCCCTCTCGAATAAGTATTATCAAGACAAATTTTAGTTTTTTTTAGAATTTTATTTGAATTTTAAATATTAGTTCTTTTCCAAAATAAATGCGATTTAAGAGATAGCTTTTATTATTTTATAGTTTTATTCTAATTAGAATAATATAATTTTGATTTTTTCAATTTAAATATAAATTAAAAAATAAAATAGTGGTTGGCGGGCATTTTCGTGGCGTCTACAAAAGGCGGAGTTCTAAGCAGAGCAAGTTATGGAAGATACCCCTACTTATGCCTCAATTTATGCTATGCTAGGATAATATGCAGGTATTTGGTCCAAACTTATTTTTATAAGCACATTAATGTTTAAACATAAACATTCTTATATACTCTACTTAATCCTTGCCTGTAAAACACAATTTAATGATAAATTTTCTTATACAATGAGGATCTTCCTATCTTTAGCTGTGAAGTAACAAACATATCTTAGTTAATCTTAACCTTGGTAATATTAAAGGGCCCAAGCCTAATCTACAAAGCTAAAGCTCTAGTTTGTATCCGATGTGAGACTAATATTTTTAATACCCCCCTTCTATGGGTGCTAGGCAAAGGTGAAAACGAATTAAAAAAATTTGATCATATCTATTTGATCATATCTAAACCTGTATTCGATTCATTCGAATAGAAAAATTTATCGGAAGAAAATCAGAGCAGAGGAAGGTCCTCACCCATCCCTCCTAGATTCGGTCGGATCTGAATATGGATCCGGTCTCAAAGTATATAGCTTGTTGGATATTCGAAGAAATCAGAAGAAGATCCAAATATCTAAAGTATTGGTAATATAATATTTCGAGTACAACTAGGATACTATTACTAGTAGTGTCACGCCTCGAGATCGCCAATTTGGTCGATCCGGGCCTGTACACAGACGCCGAACGGACAGCACCTGTAAGGTACCGGACTTCTAAAACTATGAAGTTACGGTGTACATTTAAATAGTTCCGGTGAGTTGCGGTGGAATGTAACATACCGGATTTTAAATATAAAAATAAAAATAAATAAAAATAGTATGAGATACTATTTTTATTGAATTTAGAGAAGTGAAATATGAGTTAGAAACGACCTGTGCTGAAATCGGAGTGAAAACAGAAGATTTAGAATTTTCTGTGAGAAACGGGGCAGATAAATTAGCAGAAAATGCACAGTGTCAGAAAATTATGAAAACTGGAGGGTAAGTCAGAAATATTTTTATGAGGTTAGATTTAAAGTTTCATATTTTTCTGACACCCGTAGAGTGAGAAATAAAATCCGAAGGCTATATGATAAAGATTGCAGTTCGGTACAGTTTTCGGTAACCAAACGGGGTCGAAACTGAAAACTTAAGATATATTCTTGTTCAGTACGTTAAACCGAACATGACTGTCAAATTTGAGCTCAAACGGACATTCAGAAGGGCTCCAACGAAACTTATCAGATTTAGGGACTAAATTGGAAGGTTGAATAGTTGAGGGGCTAACTTGTAAAAAGGGATTAAATCCCTTTCTTCTCCTTCCTTCTCAGCCGAATGCAACACACACACACACACACACACACACACACACGCATACACACAACACACACGCATGGAAAGGAAAGGAAAAGCCTCCCATTCTCTCTCTAGATTTCTCCCAAAAATGAATGGATTGGTGGAGATGGAAGCTTGGAGATGAATCGCCTTCATCTTCTTCATCTTCTCCATGATTTGGAGCTAATTTGAGAGGTAAGCTTCGATGCCCTTTAATGGTAGAATTGTAGAGCTTCAATTATATGCTCTAGAAATGGGTTTTATGGAATCCTAGCATGCTAAATAGAGGATAAATGCTAGAATCTAGGATCAATTTGATGAGTTCTTGCATAGGATGAAACCTAGGGTTCAAAATGCAAATTTTGCTACTAGTAGGGTTTGATCTCATTTGACCCTCCGTAAACCTAATTGATAGGTAAACGAACGCGTTGGCGAAGACAGTTCGGCGATTCGTCGAGCCGTTGCGAAGTTATTAAAGAAACGGGCGTTTAGGCTTCGTTTCCGCCTGGAGTGCCGAGGCGACGTCGTAAAATCCTGGAAACGGATTTGAAGCACCGTAACAGCAAAACGAAGACCCTTTTTGCCCGAGGCTGCAAAGCGATGCGCGGTTGGTGCGCAACTGCAAGTTCCGGCGGAACCGAGCACCGGATGCCGCGGGAGGCCGATTGCAAGTGTCGACAAGCAATCGGAATGCAATAGCAGGTGGGTTGTGCTTACCGAAGCGACTAGGTCGCCCTTATGTTTAAGAGAACATGATTTCGTATTGATGCATATAAATGCTAGATAGATGCATGTAGTCAATATAAAAACATGCTTGTTGATGAAACCACCCAGCACGAGCTAAAACCTGCATGGTTAGTGGGGTGAGAACTACTGAAAGCTCCCAGTGGGTTCGGCCACCGACCTCGCCGACTCACCCACTAGGTCTATTCAGGCATATGTAGACAAGAAAAGAGAGTAGATAGTAACCAGCTATAATATGCAACTACTACAATGCCTGTACAAAGCTGAAACAAAAAGTAGATAACATATAAAATTTATGCATGCATGCTATAAATAATCAATACCCAATCCATCTGGTTAACCATTTGGTTAACTATAACTCACCAACGCAATCCCTAAGTATCGGGCCCTAAGCTGCCTCCCGACGGGATCGTCTACTGGGAAGGCTTATACGATCAACCCAGTTAATGACACACTCCGGAGTGCACTTGTAACACACTGAACCTTTGCAAATTGCGAGGTTCGAGTGTTTGGATGTGTTTCGAGCTTTTCCACACTTGGTGGAGGGTCGTAGAATGTTTTCCGACCTAAAAAGTTCGAAAACCTGAGTTTTGGTTTGGTCCTGAGAGTTTTCACTCTCGGGAACCGGTCCCTGGAAGGAGAGACCGGTCCCCCAATGAGCAGTGTTGCGGCAGCCCTGAGGCAACCGGTCCCTGGTGGGTGAGACCGGTCCCCGAGCGCGTTTTCGCAATGAGAGACCGGTCCTGCGCAGGGAGAGACCGGTTCCCGAACGTTGGTTTTTCGGGTTCGCAGCGAGAGACCGGTCCCTGCTGGGGAGAGACCGGTCCCTTTGGGCGAAAACTGCCCAGACCGGGCTGATGTATTATTGGATTTTTGAGGGGCCTCTTGGGATTTTGTTACAATAGAGGGTCTATATGACCCCTCCACTCTCTCTTCTCCCCATTTCTCTTCTCTCAACCCTCTCTACACCCTTGTTAGAGAAGAAGAAGAAGAAGGAGAAGGAGAGGAAGGAGGGAAGGAGGAGTTTGGAGCTACTAGTGGGCATGGAGCATCTTCCTCACCCTCTCATCTCCCTTGGTGCTTGAAGGCTTGGTCTTGGAGCTTGCATAGGAGGAGATCTTCACCCTTGGAGCTAGGATTGGAGCTTCTAAGGAGGTTGGTTGCTCATTTTCCTCCTCTAGATCTTGTTTTGCTAAGTTTTTGAGATGAAACCCTAGAATTGATACTTAGGGCTTATTTTGGGCATTTTGAACCTAGGGCTTTTGGAGCTAGATTGATTGGTTTAGAACCTTCCTTGGGCTTGGTTTGGAAGGGTTCTAGCTCTCTTTTGGAGCTTTGGAAGAGATTTCTTCTCTTAAGGTGAGTTTTGGCCCTTTTTGCTTCTAGGTTAATAATTGGTTTTATAAGATGGTCGTAATGCCCTCGTATCTCTTCGCTGATCACTTTTAGGGTATTTTGAGACTCGGGGACAACTTTATTCGGCGAATCGAGACCCTACGCGACGGTTCGGTGGGTTTGACCTAGCCACACAATGAGAAATTCTCATTTGTGCTTAATTATGTATCGTTAAATGAAAAAGCATGCATATTCTTGTTACATGTATTTATTGTGATTTTTAGAATGCTTAAAATGCATATGTTATATGTAGTGAAATTTTGGACCTCTATGTAGTAGAGAGTTGCTTGGGAGATCTTTGGTTGCATTTAGCATTCTTCATGAGACTTGGTTTCATGCTTCTATAGTATAAATGAGTTCGGATTCATGCATTTAAACCTAAGTTTATTGGGACATGAAAGTTGACAAGATTGTCATTTAGAAGGTATGTGAATTAGAGAGCTAATGTCATCAAGCGGCATTGAGCTCGGGACATGTGTGAACCTAGTGGATAGGGCCATCGAGGGACTTGGGATACATGTTGGACACCAGATTGCCTAAGTGTCATCAAGGGGCACTAGGCGTAGCAAAAGTTGAAAATTCACATTGTGACTTAAACTAGATCTTCGGGATGCTAGTGGCTATACCATGTTAGAGACATGAGGATTGGTTACTTGAGACTTGGACTATGCTTGCTTGCCATTTGTGCTCATTCGCACATGCTTGTGAGGGTCGCTCCCTACAAGCCGGCACTCCGGAGTTAGCCTACGCGACTTATGTTCGCTCGTGCGGTATCGAGAAGCCTACGGGGTCGAGTGGGACAGACACATTCCATGTATAGGAATGTCGGGCTACCACAGGCACTTAGGCGGCACAAGCTGGACTACCTTGGGTAGGTCCCTAATTGGAAATGGAAATCGACACGGTGTGGTATATGGTCAATCACTGCTCGATAGGATCGGTAGTTGGATTACTTGGACATGCTCATGATATGGCATTGATACATTTAGTATACTTGCCGGTTTCATTATTGCATAGTAGTGTACTCGGATGTTTGGATAGTGTTTACCCTTATGCATTGCACATTGCATCGTGAGGTTTACTTGTTTATTGCGTTGAACCGTATTAGTATGCATTGGACATATCACCATTTGATAGCGTAGATGTACATCACCATGGCATCATGCTTACTTGAGACATATGGATTAGCACGTCTATTATGCTTTCTATAGTTGTTACTATTATTCTTATTGTTGCTTATTATACTTACCCCTTTTCTTTTGGGGCCTAGTGGTGCGATGAGCTGAGGTCAGTAATTGCCCACTGGGAACTATAAATTATAGTTCTCACGCCCTCTTTTCTCGATGTTTTTCAGAGCCTTCCACGCCGGGTGAGGCCAGGGACCGAGGGAAGGGCATTGCTTCTAGCTAGCTCTTCAGCGAGGGACGAGTTGTTAGGTGGTCTACCTCTCGATGTATTTCTTTTTGCGAGAGGTTGAGAGTTTTACCAGTGTATTAGAGACCACCATTTTTGTACTTTTGAGACTAATAGTGTTCTACTTATGGTTTCTTTTATTGTCTAGCTTTATTTCTTCACTTTGGTGTAGATGATAGAATCTTATTCGCTCTGATATCACTGGTTGTTACTATCCTAATTATACTACTTCTTCTATTTGTTCTACTACTTGTTTTTACTTCCGCTTTTATTGTAGACGCCTTATATGTGTGGACATATGGCGGGTCTGGGCATGCTACCGGGAGGGCCTCCGTCGGTCCCGGGGCGTGACAGCACTGCTTGGGGGGGGCGACCACCGCCAAGCCAAAACTTAATAGGTGAGTATGATCCAATCCTCCCTTAGAGGATTCAATAACTGACAATGCCACAATTTAATTTCTAACTAGCTCTTTATGCTAGCTTTACAGTTCCAACATTGATGCTAACCAATGCTTCTAGTCATATTGTCACCAAGTTTACTATTGTTATAGTCCACAGTAAAATTCACACATTCATAGGGTTCTAGGTCCACACTCTATGGTTCACATGTTCTTAATACTGAGATTTGCTCAATTATTCATTTCATAAATAGATAATGCCATTTACCCTATAATGCATGAATATTATTTTACTTATATACAGATATGCTCAAGAAGGCAATATAGACATAAAGAGGGATTCAATGACTTTGGATAGCACCACCCACCTGTAGGGATGCCTGTAAGGAAGTGAATTCTCGAAATACGAGAGTTAGACTTCATACGAACTCGACCAAGGGTCGTATTTGTAACATACCGAACTTCTAAAATCATGAAGTTACGGTGTACATTTGGTTGGAAAGCCATTTGAATCGTCCCGGTGAAGTTCGGTGAAGTTCTGGAGCAACCGGGCGTTTCGGTGCGCGTAGGCGCGAAAACGGAACCCGAAAGGCCATGTTGGGCCGTGAGCTAAATAAGGCATTAGCGTGGATGAAAAGATGATGAAAACATGTTCGAAAACATGTTTGGAGAGTCTCGGTTCGATTTGAAAAGAATCAGAGGTTAAACGAGCGAAAACGAGCGAAAACGGAGCGAAAACGAATGAAGGCTGAAAATGCTGAAAAATTGGCTAAGTCTGGAAATTTGGTCCTTCGGGGACTAGTCTCTCACCGCCTGGGACCGGTCCCAGCACCCCAAAATGCCCAGTTTGGGCTGTTGCGAGAGATGCATTGTTGAGGGGCTTATATGCAATTTTGGCATTAAGAGAGTGTATAGAAGTGGGTTTTGGCTCATTTCTCTCTTCTTCCTTAACCGTGTGAACCCAAATGTGTCCCTCTCTCTCTCTAGAAAGAAAAGAAGGAGGAGGAGAATAAGAAGAAAAAGAGGAAGGATTGAAAGAGAAGAGGCTTGGAAGAATCACCATCGTATTCTTCTTCTTCTTCCATTACTTTTGGAGAGCTTTTGGAGGCAAGCTCCAAACCCTACAATGGTAGATATCTAGAGTTTGATCCTAATGCTCTAGAAATGGATTTAGTAGCATTCCTAGATGCTAATTAGGTGTTTATTGCATGAATCAAAGATCGATTTGGTGGTTTTCTCAATAGTAGCATCTAGGGCATCCAAAGTGAAATTTTTGTAAATATAAGGGTTTGATCTCATTTAACCCTCCGTAAACCTAATTGCTAGGTAAACGAACACGTTGGCGAAGTTGATTCGGCAACCCGTCGAGCCGTTACAAAGATATTGAAGAAACTGACGATTTAGCTTCGTTTCCGCCTGGAGGGCCGAGGCAACGTCGTAAAATCGTGGAAATGGATTTGGAGCACCGTGGCACATAACCGCAGACCTATAATTTTCGGGCTGCGAAGCAGAGCACGGTTGTGGCGCAGTTGCAATATTGGGCCGTGCCGGATACGGGTGCCGCGGGAGGCCGATTGCAAGTGTCAACAAGCAATCGGAACGCGAGTTAAGGTGGGTTGTGTTTACCGAAGCGACTAGGTCGTCTGTAGATAGCGACCCCGGAGTTGTATAGGCGTACCCTACACTCGGTGTATTCAACTTTTGTATGTTGAAACTGTACGGTGAAAATGATGTAATATAAAGATGATGTAAACTAGTCTTTTGGTTAAAAGAAATCGTGCTGTAAATGAAGGTAAATGAATGTAATAGATTACTTGTGTTTGATTTAAATGAAATCAAATAACATGTATATTGAATATTTAGTTAGTTTTGATGCTTTCACTGCAGTTGTTGTTCGCCTTTGTGCAAACCTTGTATATTCCGCAATTCTCTTTTGACTTGCTTGTAATATACTTGTTGTTGGAGCCTTGGGCTGACAGGTGAGGTACTGTCCGTTCGGCGTCTGTCATGTGCTCGAATCCGACCAAATTGGCGGAGCTCGGGGCGTGACATGTTGAGCAGCCAGTGTGCGTACTATCCGCAGAGGATTGACTCAAGACCGAGTTGAGTGGCATAGATGGCTAAGGTATGAGCAACCTTAGGAAAGAATCGCCAATGAGTGTAATGTGACCAAGTAAAGACTAGAGAAAAGCTAATGATAAAGAATAGCTAATAAAGTAAAGATCGGCTACAAGTAAAGAATGGCTAATAATATGAAGTAGAATCAATTAATCTACTTGCATAAAGTTACAGGTATTGAATATTGCATTTCGCGAGGCATGAGATTTAGTTCAATATCGAATATATATATATATATCTGTTATATGTTATTGGACTAACTTGTTGCAGTGCCTCCTTAGACCTATTGGTCGAGCTTTTCCCTTGGGTGGCCGTACCCACTGGGAACCATGGAGTTGGTTCTCACCCCACGTTGTTTTGGGGTGTTACAGGTTTGCACGTGAGCGGCTCGGCGGCGCGAAGTAAGGGCATAGCTCCTTAGATAGTGCCCTACCCAGAGACCAGAGATAGTGGTACCCTTAGTCGGCATAGCCTAGGGGTAGAGGAAAATGAAAGAACAAGATGTATCAAATGTGTAATAAATTGTAATAAATCAGATTGTATGTTCGAGAGAAAGTGTAATTATGATGTAAGCCAATGTATTAATGTGAATGCTTGTAATAACATAGGATGTGTTTATGTTGTTGATACCTTTCCATATGCAATCTGTATGTTGGAATGTGTTCCTGGTTGGAACCTCGTGAATTGTATTGATTGCGACGCCTAGGATGTACAGGGAAAACTCTGTCCGTTCGGCGATCCGGCGTGCCCGAATCCGACCAAATAGGCGAGCATCGAGGTGTGACAGTATTGGTGAGCTTTGGAAAAGCCAAAGGTGTCAAAATCACCAAAAGTGCGTTGAAAATGAGTCCACAAGAGCAAAAATAGTGCAAAACCTGCACTGGAGCAAAACTGCTCTCGGGGGCCGGTCCCTGGCAGGGAAGGACCGGTCCCATCGGCTAGTGTTGCGGGGTTGCTTGATGCAACCGGTCCCTGGCAAGGAGGGACCGGTCCTCGAACGTGACCCCGGCGAGACAACCAAAAATTTGGCTAAGTCCTGAAAATATTGCTCTTGGGAACCGGTCTCTCAGGAAGGAACCAGTCTCCCGAGGACCGGTCTCTCTGGGAGAGACCGGTACCCGAACACGTGACCCGAGCTGATGCTCTCGGGGACCGGTCCCAAGTTGGGGAGACCGGTCCCTCTAGGCGCAGAATGCCCAGTGAGGGCTGTGCACGGAGATGAAAGTTGAGGGGCTTATCTGGATATTGTTACATTAGAGGGGTATGTAGGCCCCCTCTCTCTCTCCAACTCTCATTTCTCCCCCTTCTCTCTCTCTCACACTCTTGCTCTCTCTCTCTCTAGAAAAGGGAAAGAACAAAAGAGAAGAAGAAGAAGAAAAGAGAAGGAAAAGAAGAAGGAGATCAAGAAAGGGATGCTTTTGGACTTCTCCCTCTTCCTCTCTTCTCTCTTTTAAGCTAGCATAGAGATAAGCTTCAACACCCTCTCATGGTAGATGTGCTAGGGTTCGCTTTGATCTCTTAGAACCTAGCTAGATGGACTCTAGTGGATCTCTAGAAGTGGATGAACTCATTAATTGCATGATTAATTGCTAGTAGATGTCATTTTGCAATATTGGGCTTCTAGGGCATCCAAAAGAGGGTTTTTGGAAAAGTAGAGGATTGATCTCATTTGACCCTCATTAATTGCATGATTAATTGCGCTCGGTTCGGCAATCCGATGAGTGTACGCAGAGATATCGAAGATCTAAGCCGCTAGGGTACAGATTGCCACAGCACGCAGCGAAAGCTTCCAAAAATCTTGGAAACGGAATCGTAGCTTCAAGACATCACCAAGAGGTAGGGGGTGTCATCCCGAAGCAACCGGGTTTCTTTTTATGTCTAAGTTAATTATGTTGATCATATTGCGCTATAGGAATAGTAGTTGTACATTTCCATTTCCTTGCATGCTTTCTTGGTAGTGTAGCGAGGTGTGCTTGACACATCGACTAGGATAGCATGAGGATTGGGTCTTGTGACATAGAATCCTATAGCGGTATAAAGAGCCGAACTTGGACATAGCCTAGTAGAGTGGCATTGAACTAGTGTGGTAGAAGCACTATGACATGAACGAGGGGCATGTAGAATAATTGAGACATTTACTACAGTGACTGAACGAGTGGCATCGAGTCTAGTATAGTAAACTTGACATGAACCTAGGGATAGTAGAGGTCCCAACATTGATTATATATATATCATGGTTGTGCAGCAGAGGCACATTGACCCTAGTAGACAGGGTATCCTCTTGAGAGGATTGGATCATACTCACTAGTCTGTTTTGCTTGTCGGTGGTCGCTCCACCGAAGCATGAGTCTCCGGAGTATCTCACAGGGTTGTCCCGCAGACGATCTCGGTGTGCGAGTGCAGCTTCTCCTCACTTATGAGATTGAGAGTGAGTCGAGGGTTTAACCTACGGGTTAACCAAGTAGATTGGGTAATAAACATGAGATGCATAATAGACTTGCATTATTACCTCGTGTAGACATAGTGTATGTTGTAGATTGCATTGCTATATACTTTTATATACTCATGACATGATTCTAGCATGATAGTAGTTGTTGCATGCATTATCATCATTGATGGCATGATAGAGTAGTTGTAGTTCATTTTTATATATCTATCTATCTCTCTATCTGTGCCAGCTTAGACCTAGTGGGAAAACCGGCGGCGTCGGCGGCCGAACCCACTGGGAACTATATTTATATAGTTCTCACCCCGTGTGGTTTTGGGGTACAGGTACACACAGACGCGAGCCGAGCGAGGACTACGGCAAGGGCATAGCGCCCTAAGTGAGCCTAGTTAGTAGCTTTTCCTTTATGCATTAGAGTACCCTCGTGTACTAGATGATGTTTTGGATAGTTATTGGAGAGCTACTTGTATTTTGAGGAAAACATGTATTTACATTTTGGAAGATGGAAATGTAATCAACTATGTAAATGTTGAATGGTTGTAATAGTTAGACTATCTCTCTTTATACACTTGTACATTCACTTATGGTTCTTGCTCTTAGTTATAGTGCACTTGTGTGCATCGTATCGATCATGTATGTTATTTAAGCATTCCCTGGGCGCTTAACTGTACATGATCTGGTTGCTTGGCCTTGGGCGGACAGGAGAGGTGCTGTCCGTTCGGCGGTCCGTCCGGCGCGCCCGAACCGTGCCAAATTGGTAGTGGATTCCGGGCGGGGCGTGACAATGCTGAAAAGCTAGAATTAACGTTTCGGAATGTGCAAACACCTAGCCCCCGCGACTCTATGCAACCGAAGATAGAACGTTGTGTTTTTTAATTAGAGCGTCATAGGTCCATCGGAATATCAATCTAAGCTTCCGAGCCGCCACACTTTCCTTCAAAGAGGAATAAAAGGGATTAAATTTAAGTCATATTCACATCTTTACAAACTTTGCATTTAACCCCAACTTGTATGCATAGTTTCAATATACACATACATATAGTTAATTCTATAGGTTTCATAACAAGTTGAGACTCTAGCAATTTCCTGATTTCATCTCTTTATAGCAATTACTCCCATTCTAATTCAGAATTTGTAACTAACTTAGTTCAGTTTTTCCTTCTTAACACTATGCACATATACATCTAATGTATATACATACATACATACTATACAATTTACAACATACTATAGATTTCTCTATAGTATTATAACCTCTAGAAGTCTAATTCTCTAAAGTTTAACTTCTTTATGCAGGGAATAGTGTAACATACCACATCCCTCGTAAATTGTGCCGAGTTCTGTCGAAACGAGCGGAACACGGAGTGGAACGAGTGAGTAGAGGCCCTAAGTGCATTGGAGCCTATCAATAGGGCAAAGGGACCCGAGAGAGTGAAATCCCAAAATCTGGCTAAGTCCCAGATTTTGTGCTCTCGTGGACCGGTCCCTGAAGGAGAGACCGGTCCCCGTACGCGTAGCCTGTTAGGAATCCTGAGGCATCCGGTCCCTGGCAGTGAGACTGGTCCTCAGGAGACTGGTCCCTGAAGGAGAGACCGGTCCCTCGCTGCACAGCGAGCCAAAAAATCCGAAAATTTGGCTAAGTCCTAGGAACCCATCGTTCGGGAACCGGTCCCTGGTCGGGGAGAGCGGTCCCCGACAGCGAAAATCGCCCAGTCTGGGCAGTGCACTATGAAACAAGTGGAGGGGCTTAAGTGCAATTGTCACAACACTTTATATAGTTGTCCCCCTCTCTCCCGCAGCCATTTCCCTCCCCCTTTCTCATTTTCTCTCTTTCTCTCTCTCTAGAACCCTAGCTTTAGGGCTTGGAGAAGAAGAAGAAGAAGCAAGGATGTCACGCCCCGGGACCCAGCGGAAGCCCGCCCGGCACGTTCCCAGACCCGCCATACGTCTAAAACATATAAGGCGTCTAAAAACAACAATAATAAAAGCAATAATAAAAGACATCTAGGAGTATCAGAGCATAACAAATGTCTAAATGCTACAACAAGGGATAAGGATAAAACTGTGAATCCACTGAATAAAACATAAAGTGATACAAGGAAATCCCAGATACAAGTGCTATAGGTAGATACATAGGTAGTCTCTATACATGGATACGAAAAACCTCTCACTCTCTCTCAACTACAAAAAGAGAGTAAACCACCTAGGCAAAGTACCGCTCCTCGCTAGCTAGCTAAGCAATCCCCTTGCCGCGATCCCGTGCATCCGTCGGTACGGAAGGCTCTGAAAAGTAAACCATAAAACAAGAGCGTGACAACTATTAAAAATAGTTCCCAGTGGGCAATTACTGACTTCAGTGAATGCACCACGAGGCCCAAAGCTACAAAAGATGTCAGTGACTATAAAAGTAGAAAAAGCGAAAGGTAAGTAAAAATGTAACTTACTACAACATGATATCTCTACTTAGCATAATTAGCATAAGTATGAAGCAACTATGCATGAAGTAAAAGTCTCCAACTATCATAATGTTCACAATGCGAAATAGTAAAGTTCCGTTGTTTACTATTCTAGTCAATGTCCAAGTAGTACACTAAGTCATCATCTGTCCACATGTCATAATGAATACTCAAAGTCAAATCTGAAGAGACCCACCCGAAGGCTGTCTATGGCCCTGAGACCCACCCGTAGGCTGTCTGGCCGGTGCCGAGCCTAATGGCCCCGTGGTAGTCATCATCCCCACCCTAGGAATGAGCCTGGCCCACGGCAATCCACTTCGGCGCCCAATCCCGCACGGCGAATATGTGTCGCGATGGCTATCTCCGGAGTGCCGGCTTGTAGGGAGCGACCCTCACAAGCATGTGCGAATGAGCACAATGGCAAGTAGGCAAACGATCTGTCGCAAGTACCAAGTCCTCATGTCTAATAACATGGAATGTGTCAAGTATCTCAACGGCCTATCCCTATGTCATCATGTCTCTAACATGGAATGTAGCGGATAAGTAGTGGCCTATCAATATGTCTCTATGTTGCAGTTTCATAGTTTACTAGTTTCAAGTGCTCCTTGATGACACTCTTGTTCTCTATGTCAGAGCATGGCAACTATGTTCCAAAGTACATATTCCAAGTCATAATCCTCATAAGAGATGTATTTTCCACTTGCAAAATAAATACTTTTCCCGTATGCATGCATTCTACTCATATAGCTCTACTATATAGTAAAATTTTTCATAATACACAAGTCATGCATTTTAAGTGCTCTAAAATTCATATAAATTCCATTTAGTATAGAAATGAATTTAAAAATATTTTACAACAAATAGAAAGAGCATAGGGTCCATTTCGCCCCATTTCCACGAAGCCAAACCCACCGTCATCAACGAAAGCTTTCGTTTGCCACGACGAAGGCGTCCATCACACTCCTAGTACCCTAAAGGTATGAAAACAAGTGTCATCTAGTTGAAACGAATGACGCTAAGTTCAATAATTAACCAACTCAAGCTAGGCTTGGGAAAAACTCACCTCAAGTGAAAAACCCTCTCTTAATCTTCAAATGGAAGGTAAGGATCTTCCAATCTAACCTATATAAAGGTTCCAAACCCATCAAAAAGGTTTCAAAGCCTTCAAATCAAAAAGCCCCAAATCTAACCCTAGAATCCCAAAATCTAGGGTTTCATCTAGTAAAACCTAGAAAAACATGTATCAAATAGGGATTACATGCTACCAACCTCAAGAGGAGCTTCAATCCAAGCTCAAAACCAAGTAGGGTTGAAGTTTGATCCTCCACAAAGCTCCAACCGCAAGCTCGAAGCCACCAAGGTGAGAAAATGGGGAAGAAGATGATGCTCCAAAGCCTCCAAGCAAGCTTCTTCTCCTCTTCTTCTTCTTCTTCTTCTTCTTCTTCTCCCTCTCTTCTTCTCTCTCTAGAGTAGGTGGGAAGGGAAGAAATGAGGAGAGAAGAGGGTGAAATGGCCAAATAGGCCATTAAAAGCAACTAAATCCACTTAGGTCCCTCAAAAACTCAAATTTACATCAGCCCGGTTTGGGCAGTTTTCGCCCAGAGGGACCGGTCTCCCCGACCTGGGACCGGTCTCTCAGCCTGCCCCCGAAAATCCAACGTTCGGGAACCGGTCTCTCCCTGCGCGGGATCGGTCTCTCCCCGCGCGGGATCGGTCTCTCCCCGCGCAGACGCGCTCGGGGACCGGTCTCGACTGCCAGGGACCGGTTGCCTCGCCGGCTACGCAGCACCGTTCACTGGGGGACCGGTCTCTCCTATCAGGGACCGGTCCCTGAGAGTAAAAACTCTCAGGACTCTGCCAAAACTCTCGAGATCGAACTTTTAGGCCGGTATACCATCGATGGCCCTCCACCAAGTGTGGAAAAGTTCGGAATACAAATCGAACACTCGAACCTCGCAATTTGCAAAGGTCCAGTGCGTTACAAAGGAGAAGGAGGATTTGGAGGCTTTGGTGGGTTCTACAAGCTCTCCTACAAGAAGGACTTGGAGGAGCTTAGGCTAAGGTGAGTTTTTGGTATAAATGAGTCTAGGGTTTGGTTTTGATCCCTAAGATTTGGAGTTTTGGGTTGTTTTTAGCCTTGGGAACCCTCTAAAGGCCTTGAACTCCATGGAACCCATGAAAGCTCAAGTGCTCTCATGGTGGATGATTAGGGTTCACTATAGAAGCCCTAGAGTTGGTTCCAAAAGCTTGAAAACCTTATTAGAATGCCTCCTAAGTGATTCTAAGCTACCTTTTGCTTAGCAATGAGATCAATCCAAGGGGAAACCCTAAATGACATTGTTAGGGCTTGGAAATTGGGGCTTTTGCCCTAGAATTTTTCGGGGACAAATTGACCTCGTAGAAACCTAATTGGGGGTCAAATAAACATGTTGGACAACTCCGTTCAACGATACGAAAACATTTAAGAATAGTTCATGTATAAATGGCCTAATAGGGCACTAACTTGGTTACAGGACGCGGAGCCGGCATTCGTAGCATTCGGGAGTCTTCATATTCCACACCCACATGACCATTAGAGGTAGGGGGTGCACGCCGGAATCGTTGGATTCCCTTCTACGTCTGTTTTCCTTTTTTATTGAGCATATACATATATATAGCCATTCATGCATTGTAGGGTAGATACATGTGGAACTTGGTTCGATTTCATTTATATGCTTCTAACGTAGTTGAACATAGAGAATGGTAGAACCAAAAATGGACATGTGTGGTAGAACCCTCAAGTTGTGTGAATGTGAGGTTTGGACTTGGACAATAGAAAATAAATGTGACATTGACATAGAAACAAGATTGGCATTGAGAGATGAACTGTTAAACATAGTTTAACCAATTATGGCATCATCATAGGTATAGCCTAGAGAGTGGCCAAATTGAATAGGTAGAGACCTATCATGACACCGGCATTGTGACTAGTGGCTATGAATCCTCAAGTGAGGATTGGATCGATACTCACGATACGTCTTGGCTTGAGGGAGGTCGCTCCCCCTCGGGCGGTGCGCTCCGGAGTTGGTCACCACTGGGCGTGGTAAAGTCCCCCCCAGATGACGGTCCCTAGGAAAGTTCGAGTCCCCCGTTATTAAGGAATTTTGGGTTGTGAGTTATTGGGGTTAATAAGGTTTACCGGTAAGATTGGGTAAGAGCCAAAGCTTATTTATGATTTGAGCATGCATGCATTTCTATTATCGCATTAAGTATATGTATCCACTGACATTCTTCTGCAGGCATAGTATTAGATGGATTAGTACTGATTACTTTTCTTTCCTTGAAATACTTATGCCTGGATAGACCTAGTGGGTAAGTCGGCGAGGTCGGATGCCGAACTCACTGGGAACTTTGTTTAGTTCTCACACCGCTAACCCTACAGGTCCTAGCACGAGCGGGGCGGCGGAGGACCAAGGCAAGGGTTTAGCGCCGTAGGTAGCGGCCACCGGGGATATTTTGCATTTTGTAGTCATTCAATATTTACATGTATCAACTTTTTTGTTGATTTAGAGATGTAAAGTTGTAAACAATCATGTATTTGGTGGATGGTTAAATGTAAAAAGATATGATGGATTAATGGAATGTAATAGTTTTATTTACTTGTATTTGGTTTAAATTTAATCAAATATCTTGTGTGTTGTATACTTTGCTTAGAACTTTCGCTTCCGTTGTTGCTTGCCCTCGTGCAAGCCTTGTATTATATATGTAAATCTTTTGTTGATTGTTTATTTATACATGTTGTTAGAGCCTTGGGCGGACAGGGGAGGCTTTGTCCGTTCGGCGTCTGTTGACGTGACCCGAACCTGACCAAATTGGCGGGGATTGGGGCGTGACAAATAGTATCACTTTTATTCAGAAATTAAAGCTAATCCACTCTAGGTTTCATCCCTAGCAACTTGTGTATGTACTACGTATATGCTGCCTTATATAGCTTCTAAGGCTTTTATAACAATTATATGGTTAATAACCAAGAGTCCATAGCCCTACATAACTAAGAACTCATAGCTTAATTCCTCTCTAAGTTAAATACCACACTCTAAACAGGGAAAAAGACCAACAGGTCTCAGATTACATGTCTTACATGCATACAAATGACATATACTTACTTTCATGCTAAATAGGTTCCCAAAGTTCATAAATTCCTGGTTCAAGCTCCCTTAGAGCAACAACACACCCAAACCAGGAATATCATCAACCTTACCTCAATTTCGGGCTCGTCCAACAGATTCCCAGCTCATAAAAGCTTTCCTTTCAGCTCAATCCATCAAAACTGCACTTACTTTACTTCTTTTCAGCTCCAACAGTAGGGATTCTATGCTGAAATCTGCACTTGCTTCAATTTCGCCTTCACTAGCTTTCTTCATAGCTCCTACAAGTATAGAATAACTACTTTCATTGCTTACAGGCAAATAGTAGGACCGAGCCTCCACTCCTAAGGTCACTTCCTCTGATTCACAATTGGGATTCCCGCTGTGAGAAAACCTTTCAAGGTTCACAGGCAAAAGTTAGGGGAAGGTACCTAGTGAAAACCCATTAGGGCGCCAGAATACCCAAAATGTATGTTGCCTATGATGGAATGCTAACTCACCTTAGGGTCGGTTACGCGCAGCAATTTCGATTGCTTCTCGAGGCAAAATAAAAAAAAGGCTAAATTACAGAAAATCCCCCTATAATAACCCGATTTTTCACTTTCCCCTCCTTACATTTAAAAACCTACACTTTGCCCCCTCCTAATTATGAAATTGTGCACAGGGGGCTACGGTGTTAACGGAAAGCGTGAAATGACGATAATGCCCTTACCTTTTACTTGACGGAGAGAGAGAGGGGAGAGAGAGAGAAAGTGGAATGTCGTTCGTTTCGTCGTTGGAGAAAAAAAATCTAGGGCTCGATCCTGCGAGGAGGACGAGGCGATTTGAACCCTAGGCGTAGGTGAAAGGCGAGCGCTAGCTTTCGAACCAAGGAGAAAGGCGAGAGAATCGACATAGGGACAGTGATCGTGCTTGAACGAGGACCCTCTTTGTCACGCCCCGCCCCGAAACCACTACCAATTTGGCACGGTTTGGCCGTGGCGGCGGACCGCCGAACGGACAGCACCTCCCCTGTCCGCCCAAGGCTCAACAATAGGAATGTGTACAAAAATTTACCCAGGACTTTAAATTCTAAACATACACACCCGACGAGGGCACAAACAGTGCCGACAACAAGAAGAGCAAGTAATGCACAAGATATACGAGTGAAATAAAGAGAGTACTTTACTAACCATTACAATAGTTGCGTTCTCTACATTTACATCATTTTCCAAAGTAAATACATTTGATCCTCAAAATACATAGCTCTCCAACCTCACCTACATGAATCTCTCTCAATACATAGGTGTGCTAATGCAAAAAGGAAAGCTACTATACTACCACGGTCTCACTGGTCGGCCGCGACGCCCTTGCCGCGGTCCTCTCTCTGCAACCCTGAACCTACCACTGGAAATAGAGTGGGGTGAGAACTATCTTTGATAGTTCCCAGTGGGCTCGGCCGCCGACTCTGCCGATCTCTGTCACGCCCTGGGATCCAGCGGAAGCCCGCCCGGCGCGTGCCCAGATCCGCCATACGTCTAAAACGCATAAGGCGTCTAAAAGCAACAATAATAAAAGCAATAATACAAGACATCTAGGAGTATCAGAGCGTAATAAATGTCTAAATGCTACAACAAAGGATAAGGATAAAGCTGTAAATCCACTAAATAGAACATAAAGTAAATACAATAGGAAATCCCAAACGCAAGTGCTAAAAGTAGGTACATAGGTGGTCTCTATACATGGACACAGAAATCTCTCACTCTCCCAACTACAAAAGAAAGAGCAAACCACCTAGGCAAAGAACCGCTCATCGCTAGCTAGCTAAGCGATCCCCTTGCCGCGATCCCGTGCCTCCGCCGGTGCCGAAGGCTCTGAAAGGTAAACCACGAAAACAGGGGCGTGAGAACTATTAAAAATAGTTCCCAGTGGGCAATTACTGACTTCAGTGAACTGCGCCACAAGGCCCAAAAGCTACAAGAAGAGGTCAGTGACTAACAATGTAATAATAAAAAGGCAAGCATAAAGTGACTTACTATAACATAGAGTCTCCATTTAGCATGATTGGCATAAGTAATAAAGCAACTATATCATGAATGTACATGGATGGGTATGACATGCATAAGCGTAGGAATGCAACCAATCCAATGTTCTCAATGCAAAAATAGTAGGGATGTCATTGTTTACTATTCTAGTCCAAATCCACTTTAATAGTTTTAAAGTTCACAAAGCACATTCCGTAACTAAGTCCCAATCATATAAGACCCACCCGAAGGCTGTCTGGCCTGCGCCGTGCCTAATGGCCTCGTGGTAGTCAACATCCCCACTCTAGGGATGAGCCTCCCCCACGGCAATCCACTTCGGCGCCCAATCCCGCACGGCGAGCATGTGTCGCGATGGCTATCTCCGGAGTGCCGGCTTGTAGGGAGCGACCCTCACAAGCATGTGCGAATGAGCACAATGGCAAGCAAGCAATGATCCGTCTCAAGAACCAAGTCCTCATGTCTAACAACATGGAATATATCAAGTATCTCAATGGTCTATCTTTATGTCATCATGTCTCTAACATGGAATGTAGCAGATATGTAGTGGCCTATCAACATGTCTCTATATTGCAATTTAATAGTTTACTAGTTTCAAGTGCCCCTTGATGACACTTTTGTTCAACGAGTTCCAAGCATGGCATTAATATGTTCGTGATGCATAATTCACTCAACTCTAGCATGGAGACATGTTCTCAACTTGCAAAACCAAGCACTATCCACAATACATGCAATCTACGCATATAGTCCTACTGTATGGAGAACAAATTTTACGATACATGAGGCATGCATGTTAAGTATTCTAAAATTTATATAAATCATGTTTAGCATGAATTTGCATTCAAAAATACTTTACAAAAGGGTTAGAAGGCATAGGGGCCATTTTGCCCCATTTTCATGAAGTCAAACCCACCAAAAGAATCGACTTCTTCGTTTCGCCGAACGAAGATATCCACAAGCTCCCTAGTACCCTAGAAACATCAAAAATAGGGTCACCCAAACGAAACGAAGAGCGAATAGCTAATCATTAACCAACCAAGCTAGGTTGGGAAAAACTTAACGCGAATTGCGAAGAAGGCTATAAATACTCCAAATGGGAGTTAGATCCTCAACTAAACCTAACAAAGGTTCTAACCAATTTGGTTGCCAAGCCCAAATTCAATAAAACCCCAAATAAACGACTCAATTCAAAAAATCTAGGGTTTATCTTAGTAAAACCTAGAAAGCATGTAAAAATGGGATTACATGCTACCAACTAAAGAGAAGCTCAACCAAGCTCAAAACAAGTAGGCTTTGATTAGATCTCCAAAATCAACCGAGCTCAGCTCTCCAAAGTGGAAAAAGGAAAAGGTGCTCATGGCCTCCAAGCACTCTTCTCCCTCCTTCTCCTTCTCTTCTTCCTTCCCTTTCTCTCTCATAGAAGTGTAGAAAGATGTTGAGGAAGAGAAATGAGAGTGAGAAGAGGACGAAGGCTGCCTTATAGCCTCTAAAGATACAAAAATCCACATAGCCCCTCAAAAACTCAAATCACATCAGCCCGGTCTGGCGATTTCGCCAGAGGACGTTCCTCCACCTGACCTGGTTCTCATCAGCCTGCCCTCCGAAAATAAACGTCGGCACGAACCGGTCTCGCCGCGCGGACCGGTCTCTCCGGGGGCCAGACGCGCTCGGCCCGAACTGGTCTCGACGGCCAGGAGACCGGTGCCCGCGGCGACCGCAGCATGTCCAATGTTCACGGATCGTCTCATCTTCAGGACTCGGTCCCGAGATAAAAAACTCAAGATCTGCGCCAAAAGTCTCGAGATCGAACTGTTTGGACCAGTATACCATCGACCGGCACCCCACCAATGGGAAAAGTTCGTATACAAATCGAACACTTGAACCTCGAATTTGCAAGTCCCAAGTGCTAAATCTCCCCACTCAGGTCAATGGGGATAAATAACAAAGATAGATAGATCACGATATATATCTGAAAGCTGTAAATGCCAGTATAAGGAAAACAATGCTACTAGCTACTATGCCATAATCATGAATATGATTATGCTTAACTATAAAGTTGCTACAATACCTAACAAATTCGATCCATGTTGAATAGCATTTCAATTGAATCAATAACCTTCATTACCCAATTGCGGCGAGCCGCGAGGCTCGCCCATGGACTCACTTTTTAATCCAAATGGTGAGGAGCTCCAATCACCTAAGCCAGGACCACTCGGACCTCCATTGTGGATCGCGGACTCCAAGTTCCTAGTCGCGCAACTCTGATTACTCGACTACATCCCCTCCATGTGGGGAATGGAGGTTATGCCACCTAAAACGCAACTTGAGCTAGTATCCATCTTCATAATTAGACACACTGTAACTAAGGTCTATCCAATCCACCTCTCAAGTGAGGAGGCTCTACAACTAGAGTCATAACCCAAATCAAATCCTCATCCGAGTGAGGACGCCCTAAACTAGGGTCAACGAATCCGCGGAATCAATCGTTCGTGACATTCATGCAATGCAATTTAGTTTCTAAATTCATTGTTCACAAGGCATTTTCTAAGGGATCCACCTATCCCTAGGTCCATCGACCTCTAGTGTTATTTACACTACATTAATGCCATTCGTTATCATTCAATGTTTGGATGCCACTCGTTTGTTCTTTGACAATAACACTACTTTCTATGTCATCAATACCCCCATCGGGTTCATCTCTTTTCTTTCGCACGATAGAATTTACGTCTCGACCCAATCCTCACCTATCTAAATTACCAAGCGTTCCAAGTACACTAGGTTATCAATTAGAAAGCATAAGGAATGGAGCTACTATGCAATCCTACAATGCAACATGAAGAGATGAGATTAAATGCAATCTAAGAAAAGGCTTGGAAAATCCTTCTCGGCGTAGAGGCTTGGAAAATCCTTCTCGGCGAGCTCTACGAAAAGGCTTCAGCCTTCCTCGCCCGAATCAACACTAGCCCGGCCCGATTTTGCCGAGAACTTCACGTCGGTTCACCAAATGCCGAAATCGACTTCGCCCCCGCGTTTTGGGACCTATCAATAGGGTTTCCAAGGCTTCAAATGAGATCAATCTCATACTTTTACAAAAAACCCTATTTTGGAGCCCTAGGTTTGCACCTATAGCAAACCACCCAATAAATCCTTAGATTCTTGGGATTGATCTATTTAGAAGCTAGCTTAGGGTTCATTTGACCCATTCCAAAGCATAAAACCCAAAAACCCTAAGTTTACCAGCTAGGGTTTAGTAGCTTACCTCTAGAGCTACACCAATGGGAAGAGGAGAGGGAGAGGAAGATGCTCCCAGCTTCCTTCTTCTTCTCCTCCTTCTTCTTCTTCTTCTCCTCCTTCTTCTTCTTCTCTTTCTTCTTCTCCTTCTTTGTTATCTCCAGAGAGAGAGAGCAAGAGAGAAAGAGAGTGAGAGAGAGTGAAATGAGAGAGTGTGAGGGAGAGAGAGGGCTCAGCCCACTCAAATAAAAGCCATTTTGCATAAAAGCCTCTCAACTTTCACTCCTGTGCACTGCCCTCACTGGGCAGTTTTCGCGCGGAGGGACCGGTCTCCCCGACCTGGGATCGGTCCTCGAGAGCTTCCCTCGGGCGCACGCGTTCGGGAACCGGTCTCTCCCCGGGAGACCGGTCCTCGGGAGACCGGTCTTCGCCTGAGAGACCGGTCCCCGAGAGCTCGATTTTCAGGACTTAGCCAATTTTTGGCACTTCTCGCTGGGACCACGTTCGGGAACCGGTCCTTCCCTGCTAGGGACTGGTTGCATCACGCAACCCCGCTACACCCAGCCAGGGGAACCGGTCTCTCACCTCCAGAGACCGGTCCCCGAGAGTAATCTTAGCCCAATGATGCAGTTTGCATCATTTGCTCTCGCGGACTCACTCCAAAGCACTTTTTGTGTTTGGGACATTCTCAACTCCCACAAAGGGTATACTTTCGACAATTAGTCGATCCTGGATGAAGTACAATCCTCGTATTTCGAGAATTCACTTCCTTACATCCTCCCCTCCTTAAAAGGAGTTTCGTCCTCGAAACGAATAAATTTTCTAACTTTCATTTAAACTCATACCTCACTCCTCAAACAGATTAGGATGATGTTTTCTCATCAGCTCCTCGAGTTCCCAGGTGGCTTCGTGATCCTCGTGATTGCTCCACCTCACCTTCACATAGGGGATTTCTCGATTCCTTAGCTTTCGCACTTCTCGGGCGATAACACTCACCGGAAACTCTTCATAGCTCAAGTCTTCATGAAGTTCCGGCGGCTCATATAGCATTGCGTGCTCGGGGTCGTGAATGTACTTGCGGAGATTGGAGACATGGAACACATTGTGCACATCCGCAAGTTCCGGCGGCAAAGCAAGTCGATACGCCACCGTGCCGACTCGCTCCAATATCTCATATGGCCCAATGTACCGAGGACTCAGCTTTCCCCGTACTCCAAACCGCTTCACACCCCGCATTGGTGAAACCTTCAGGAATACGCGGTCACCCACCGCGAACTCTATATCTCGACGGCGCCTATCTGCATAACTTTGCTGTCTCGACTGCGCCGTGAGCAATCTCTTGCGAGCAAGGCGGACTTTCTCCTTCACTTCTCGCAATACATCCGGGCTGAACTCCACACGCTCGCCAACATCGCTCCAGTGTATAGGAGACCGACACGTCCGCCCATAAAGAGCCTCGAACGGCGCCATCTCCACACTAGCATGATAACTGTTGTTGTAGGCGAACTCGGCCATGGGTAGGTGGTCACACCAACTTCCCTTATAGTCGATGACACCAACTTCCCTTATAGTCGATGACACACGCTCGCAACATATCCTCCAAAGTTTGAATGGTTCTCTTCGTTTGCCCATCGGTCTGAGGATGAAATGCGGTGCTAAAGTCGAGCCGTGTGCCAAGGGCTCCCTGCAGGCTCTTCCAAAAGTGTGAAGTGAACCGGGGGTCAAGGTCCGACACGATCGATTTTGGCACCCCATGCAGTCTCACTATCTCGTCGAGGTATACCTGCGCTAACTTGTCACCCGACCACGTGGTGTGGATCGGCAAGAAATGAGCCGACTTAGTTAATCGGTCCACAATTACCCAAATTGCATCATGGCCGCCCGTTGAGCGAGGCAAGCTGACCACAAAATCCATCGAGATATCCTCCCATTTCCAAACAAGGATTGGTAGGCTTTGAAGCTTTTCCGCTGGAAATCGGCGCTCGGCCTTCACTTGTTGGCATGTTAGGCACTTGGCCACAAAGCGTCCAATATCACTCTTCATTCCCGGCCACCAATAGTGCATTTTCAATCCTTGATACATCTTGGTGCCGCCCGGGTGATGAGCATACGGAGATCTATGTGCTTCTTGTAGAATCAATTCGCGAAGCTCTCCATCTTTCGGCACACACCATCGGTTTCTAAACCGAAGCGCACCATCGGCGTGTATACTGAAATCGCCGCTTTGCCCCTCCTCGATGTTTCGCCGCACCTTTTGGAGTTCTGGCTCTGCGGGTTGCAGATCTTTAATCCTCTCCAACAAGGTCGGTTGGACAACGAGTGCCATCAACTGGGTCGGGACCTCGGGAGCAACCACCTCGAGGTCTAATCGCTCCATATCCAGCCATAAGGGTGTTTGCTGGGTAACGTCAAATGCGAGGTTCTTCGCCGACTTTCTACTCAGCGCGTCCGCGACCACATTTGCCTTCCTGGGGTGGTAGAGGATATCGACATCATAATCCTTCAACAGCTCCAACCACCGCCGCTGACGCATATTGAGCTCCTTCTGAGTAAACAAGTACTTTAAGCTCTTGTGGTCGGTATAGATCTCACAGTGGGCACCATATAAATAGTGCCTCCACAGCTTTAAGGCGAAAATCACCATCGCTAGCTCCAAATCATGGATGGGGTAGTTCTTTTCATAGCTCTTCAGCTGACGGGATGCGTAGGCAATCACCTTCCCGTGTTGCATCAACACACACCCCAATCCAAGATAGGAGGCATCGCTATAGACCACGAAGTCTTCGCCCTGCACCGGTAGAGCGAGCACCGGAGTCGAAGTTAATCGTTGCTTCAACTCTTTAAAGCTTCGGTCGCACTCCTCGCTCCAAACAAACTTGGTGCTTTTCTGGGTCAGGCGGGTAAGTGGAATTACTATCTTGGAAAAGCCTTCCACAAACCGCCTATAATAGCCCGCTAAGCCCACGAAGCTTCGAACCTCCGTGACGTTCGTCGGGCGCGGCCAATCCTTGATTGCCTCAACTTTCCTCGGGTCTACAGAAACTCCACCCGCTGAAATCACATGCCCCAAGAAGGCGACCTTGCTGAGCCAGAAGTCACACTTCTTCAGCTTAGCATATAGCTTCTCCTCCCGAAGGACTTGAAGTACTATCCTCAAATGCTCGGCATGTTCCTCGTCGCTGCGAGAGTAGATCAATATGTCGTCTATGAAGACCACGACAAATTGATCCAGATACTTCTTGAAGACACGGTTCATTAAATCCATAAATGCCGCTGGAGCATTCGTGAGTACAAATGGCATGACCGTGAATTCGTAATGTCCATATCACGTACGAAACGCAGTTTTCTGCACATCTTCCGGCTTGATCTTCAGTTGGTGATAGCCGGATTGCAAATCTATCTTCGAGTACACACACGACCCTTGCAACTGATCGAACAAGTCATCGATTCGGGGTAGTGGGTACTTGTTCTTGATCGTGACCCTGTTCAATTCTAGATAATCCACACAGAGTCGGAACGATCCGTCCTTCTTCCGCACAAACAACACCGGGGCTCCCCACGGTGATACACTCGGCCGGATAAATTGCTTGTCGAGGAGATCTTGCAATTGACTCCTCAACTCCTTCAATTCCGCCGGCGCCATTCGGTACGGGGCCTTCGAGATCGGTGCGGTACCGGGAACCAAGTCTATAACGAACTCGATCTCCCGATCCGGTGGTATCTCCGGCAACTCCGCGGGAAACACATCCGGGAACTCCCGCACCACCGATAACTCCTCTAATGTTGGAGCTACTCGATCCACCTCTACAACGGTCGCCAAGAACGCCGCACAACCATTGCTTACCAACTTTCTTGCTCTTGTCGCCGACACCATCGCGACGAAGCACGAGCTCTGACAAGCCTGGTAGGTGAATTCTTCTTGTCCTGGCTCACGGAAGGTGATCACCCTGCTCTTGCAGTCAATCGTGGCGTGGTATTTCGAGAGCCAGTCCATGCCCAATATGACGTCGTACGCCTCAAGTTTCTGGAGTCCTAGCGTTCGAATAGGCATAATCCAGTCGCCTATTTGTACCGGACACGAGGCGCACTCCGTGTAGGTATTGAATGTCGACCCAGGGCCTTCTACTCGCCACTTGTCACTCGTTTCTATATGTATGCAATGCATGCGTGCGAATGATCTACTTATGAATGAATGCGTGGCTCCTGTATCAAATAAAGCCCTGGAGCGAACTCCGTTAATTAAAACCATACCTGCCACAAGGCGATGCTCCTCCGCCTCCGCAGGTTCCTCAGCTTGGACCTGAGCGGCGAATACCCGTCCGCTCGGGGCCGATCGCGCCACCTCGGGTTGACGCGGCATCATCACGCGTCCAGTCGACGCGGCCGTCGGTGAAGCTCCTCCATAGTGAGCCGGAATCGCCGGCGCCGATGCAATCGAAGGGGCAGGTGAGGCTCCTCCTCCCGGGCAATCTCGAATGAAGTGTCCCGGCTGCCCACATTTGTAGCATTTGCCTCGGCCTTGTTCACAGCGCGAGACCGGGTGGTCCCCGCCGCATACAATGCATCGCCGCGCTCCACCGCCTTTTTGTTGAGTGCGCGGATACTTCGGGGGTTTCTTGTAACGTGTCTGACCACCCGAACTACCGCCGCCTTGGCGTTTCTTGCCCTTGTCCTTGGACTCCGCCAAAAGCTCACGCTTCTCCCGAACGTGGGCGTCTCCGTGCTCCGCCCATAGCGCTCGATCAAAGACCTAAGCAAAGGTTGTGAGCTTAAGTATTTGCACAGCCTTATAGATTCCCGGCCGAAGCCCTCGCAAGAACCACTCGGCCCGGTCCCGGTCATCCTTGACAACATCCGGGACGCAATCGATAATATGGGAGAATTCTTGTTCATACTCCGCCACTGAGCGGTCCCCTTGCTCTAGCTTGCGGAACTTCTCCTTGAGCTTCCGCTTCAATGTATCGGGGAAATAATTGGCGAACATCTCCCGCTTAAATTCCTCCCATAACATCGGCGGAAGGTCGGGAAGCCGATCCCGCTTAACATGCTTCCACCAAACCTTCGCCGCCTTCTCCAAGCAATGGGTGGCGAGGTACACCTTGTCCTTTTCCAAGGTACGCAAGTCGTCGAAGAGGGTTTCCATCGAGTCGATCCAAGACTCGACTATCTCCGGTTCCACCTTCTCGCCCTCAAAAGTTGGCGGATGGAACTTGTTGAACTTGATAAGAGCCGCCAATGCGCGCTCCCCCTCCACATCTTCGGTCGATACATCGGGTGTAGCCGATCCCGATGCCGCCTGTGGTGCGATCGCTGGCGGTGGGTGTGCCGTCACCGGAACCGCCGCTATGCCCTCACCCTCTGCCGCTCTAGGTATATGAGTCGAGGGTGCGGGCGGACCACCGCCTTCATTTGCCGTCGCAGCCGCCGTCGCGATCTGCCGCTCCAATAGATCCTGGAGCCGCTCGAATCGGGTCTCCTGGCGCTGCACCACGTCGGTCAGCGCGGTCACTTGCGCTTGCAACCGATCGATCACGCTCGGTTCCTCCTGCTCGGGCACCTCAGGAGTCGGTGCTGGTGCAGTCCTACGCGTGTAGCGTCTTGGAGACATTAGCCCCTGAAACGCAATTACTCGGTCAGTCACCTTAACCAATTACCTCGTCGTAATTACGACACATGATGACTCATCAACACAATTGGGCAGAAGCACACAAGTGTACTTGTTCTAGGCTCTTGGTATCATGTCGTCGGCCGCCGACACAACCACCTCAAGACAAGAACTCACACAACTCGAATCCGTCTCTAATCACAACTAGAGACCTATACCAACTTCGACCCAATCGAATTAACTTCCGCCATCGCTATAGGTTCACGTTCTGCTCACGCACCAATAACCTTAAGGCTTGCCAACCTAGGGTCTCCTAGGTTATCCTAAACTCTCTTTACTTGCTCTTATCGCTCTGATACCACAAAAGACTGTCACGCCCCGCCCCGAAACCACTACCAGTTTGGCACGGTTTGGCCGCGGCGGCGGACCGCCGAACGGACAGCACCTCCCCTGTCCGCCCAAGGCTCAACAACAGGAATGTGTACAAGAATTTACCCAGGACGTTAAATTCTAAACATACACACCCGACGAGGGCACAAATAGTGCCGACAACAAGAAGAGCAAGTAATGCACAAGATATACGAGTGAAATAAAGAGAGTACTTTACTAACCATTACAATAGTTGCGTTCTCTACATTTACATCATTTTCCAAAGTGAATACATTTGATCCTCAAAATACATAGCTCTCCAACCTCACCTACATGAATCTCTCTCAATACATAGGTGTGCTAATGCAAAAAGGAAAGCTACTATACTACCACGGTCTCACTGGTCGGGCGCGGACCCGGCCCTTGGCCAGCGGTCCTCGTCTCTGCAGCCTGAACCTACCACTGGAAATAGAGTGGGGTGAGAACTATCTTCGATAGTTCCAGTGGGCTCGGCCGCTGACTCTGCCGATCTCGCCCACTAGGTCCAAGTGGGCACAAGTAACAGCAGATAGATAGATAGATATATACTCTGAAAGCTGTAAAGCAGTAGTCAGGAAAAACTATGCTACTATGCTACTATGGCCCATAATCATGAATAAGATGTATGCATCATATAATAAAGGTTTGCTTAACATGCTAACAATTCGATCCATGTTCGAATAGCAATGTTCAAGTGACATCAATAACCTTTCATTTACCCAATCTGTGGCCAGGCCCTAGGGCTCGCCCATGATCACACTTTCATTCCCAAAGTGGGGGAGCTCCAACGTGCACCCAAGCCCGGACCGTTTGCGGACCTCCATGTGGTCCGGACCTCAAGTGGTCCTAGTCGCGCAACACTCCGGAGTACTCGAGACAATCCCCCTCCATGTGGGGATTGGATGGCTATGCCACCTAAAACCAGACTGTGAGCTAGATCATCCTCTCCATACAGGACACACTGTAACTAGGGTCTACACCTGTAATACACTGGATCTTAGCAAATCGCAAGATTCGAGTGTTTTGATTGTGTTTGGAGCATTCCCACAGTTTTTGGAGGTCGTTGATAGTGTTCCGACCCCTGCAACACATCCCGAGGATGTTGGAGTGGGACTTCACAAAATTCCAAAATTAGAATTTTTGGATAGCTCTCGGGCACCTGCAGCAGGGCTAGTACCGGAACAAACTGGCCCTTGTACGGGTACAAGGTTGATGGTTGTACCGGTGCAGCCATCGGGCTTTGTACCGTACAGAGCCGCAGACCCCGGACCCGAGCCTCGGGTTTGCATTTTCGTCGGCCTTGGTACCAGGTAGAAGAGCCCGTGTACCGGTACAAGGAGGGCAGTTTTTGTGCAGTTTGGTCTGCAGGGTTTTTCGCGATTGTGGGCTTTTTTATAACAGCACCACGCCCCTTAGGGCCTTTTTTGTGCTGGAACCAGAGGCAAGGAAGGTGAGTGAAGCTCGCACCTGTCCCACTTGATTTTGATCTCCATTTTTGCTTGGTTTTTGATGGATCTTCTTCTCTTTGCCCTTTGGTGGCCATTTTCCACCAATGGATGAAGCCTCAAGCTGGATTTGGAGACTAAGTGGAGGATAGATCTTGGATTTAAAGATTTAGAGCTTGATTTGAAGCTTCTAAGAGGTAAGCATTACACTATCTTCCTCTTAGATTTGAGTTTTATTGGATTTCATGAGATGAAACCCTAGAGTGTAATATTAGGGTTTATTTGGTATTTTGAATCTAGGGCTTTTGAAGGCTAGATTGAGTGGATTAGAGGTTCATTAGGTTGGAGTGGATGAGCCCTAGCATCATTTGGAGCGTTAGAGAGATTTTTGCACTAGAGGTGAGTTTCCTGCACCTATGCTTGATTAGGCTTAATGTTTGAGCTAGTATTGTTCGTTCGCTCGTATGACACATGTTTTCTATACCTCTATGGGTACTAGGAGACTAGAGGACACGCCTCGTGGGAGCGCACCGAGGAGTTGTTTCCATCGGTGGGTTTGGCTTCGTGGAAATGGGCGAAATGGCCCCTATGCTCTTCTACTTGTTGTAAATATCTTTAAATTCATTTCTATGCAAATGGATTGTTAATATGAATTTTTAGAGCACACTAAAATGCTGTCTTGTGTATTATGAAAATTTCACTATATAGTAGAGCTATATGAGTAGAATGCATGCATACGGGAAAGGTGTTTTACTTTGCAAGTAAAAATATATCTCTGGTGAGGATTATGACTTGGATATTGTACTGTTGGAACATAGTTGCCATGGCTTTGACATAGAAAAATAAGAGTGTCATAAAGGGC